>NW_014577079.1:530321-550392 GCF_000485595.1 Priapulus caudatus
TATATATATATATAATGTATATATCCTGTGCACACGTAGATATTGACAATGCATGCCTCCCTAACGCTTGGAACATCAATGTGAAAAACTGAGCTTCCCATCTAGCGCAAGATGTATTATCTTATTGCACAGGCTAGGATAGATATAAGCCCTGGTATAAGCTACTGATGGTCAATACTGTAGCAACGACCTAGACATTGAAGAGTGATGTTCCTGATGACCACGACTTAAAAATGGAAACACAATTCCATTCAAAACACAATTCCAAAACACAATTCAATTCCAATTCCAATTCCAATTCCAAACACAATTCAATTTAAGACTGACTAACCCAGTGACTAACACATGGAAGACCACTTCAGACCGAAATTTTTACAACAAGCGGAGTTTGATACATAATTTAAAATGCAATATAATTTATAATTTATAAATAGTTGCGCTGTACGCCCAACGTTCCTAAAAATTAAAAGGGGATTGATGTTGCTAATAAGCCGGCCCCGTATTGATTGTCTGTTTACATTCACCTAGACAACCAGGTATAAATGCTACAGTGTTTTAACGCTGATCATTAGGACGAAGGCTAAGGTCAGTGTGAACATGAACAAGCGAATGTATGACGGCTGCCAGTAGTACATAGAACGCGCACTTGATGAATATCACTTCACTTGATGTAACCAAAAGCGGCCAAAACCAACCACGCTAAACGCTTCGTCCTCTGTTAAACTTGCACGTTAGATGCTGTTTCGCAATTTTCCATGTAGACACAATGAAAGTACAAGGCCTACGAGGTAATTAAGGAGCCAAGGAACATAGAAGATAACTGCTTAAAAACGTGCTGCTGTGGCCTCTGGCATTCAGCACGATAAGCTTCTATGTTACGAGTCAGGGCATAGGTGAGAGAGGTGACTGAGTGCTTGTGTCAGTGTAATATAATCGTTCTATTGTATGTTTTAAACTTCGACGTAAAACGCATTCTAATCGCCGCCGAATAATTTAGAAATCAGCTCTCGTACGAGACATTTGTGAAACGTCACTAGAATTTCAGAACGTCACATTACTCTGTTAGTGGGTTTATTTACAGAACCTAGATTCTTGAACATATATAGATCCTGAAACTGTTTCAAGTGAATGAGCGAGCAATGTTTGAGCCAAACTGGGCCTCGATTGCCGCTTCTAGAAAGACATAAATAAACATTTAACTAAATGTAATAATTGTGTAACAACAGCTATCAGGGTTTCTTATACATAAGAGGCACAGTGGCACACCGCCGTTGTCAAATTTTAATAGTTAACTATATTTTGTCAAAATAGCTCTAATGCGCTCCAATAATAGTATGCGCTCTAATAATATATAATATATAATATATATATAAATTGCAAAAATGTTTGCTCACATATAGCATGCATAAATAACATACATTTGATCCACACCTAGTACTTACAATAAAAGCTGTATAATATTCTAGTCAGAAATCATTCATATGACCACGTGGCACAGACACAAAATGCTGAACACCGGCAGAGCAATGCACCTGCCACTAAAACCAACAACAGGACCATGTCCACAGCGTGTACCAACTCCTCTACCCGTTATAGTGTTTGTTATTGAAAGTGATGACCCTGTTTGGCCGCTATACAAAGATGAACTCTTTCTTACGCGTAAGCTGTCAGCTGTTATGCCAGCAGCTATACACACAGTAACACACACATAACGTGTGGGAAGCGGTAAAAACAGGCTGACTGAAGACGCTTGTAAGGTAAGATTTGTGTTTTAACACATAGAACACCCACGTGATGAATACGTACCACCTCGCTTGATGTAATCCAACGCAGCAAGGGTGCCGAAATTTAGCCCGCGCTTTCCACGTTGGCACTTTAGCGAAACAATAGTTTCACGATGTAATGTTGTGAAAGGCGTCACATTTCCTTTTTTCACAATTAATTATTAGTCCCTCCAACCTAGACACCGCCCACACGCACACACAAGCAGTCACATGGATGGAGAGACAGAGAAAGAGAGCGAGAGAGGCAGAAAGAGAGAGGGGGAGATCGAGCAAGCTAGCAAGCGAGAGAGGGGAGAGGGAGAGCGATCGAGCGAGCGAGAGAGAGAGAGAGAAAGAGAGAGAGAGAGAGATAGAGAGATAGAGAGAGATAGAGAGAGATAGAGAGAGCGCTAGCTGAGTCAACTTTAACCATATTAAACTGGCCATATAAGACAAACCTTAATTGTCACAGAATTGTCTTGCCATTCAATTTTCTTCGAACAAAATAAATTCGTAATCACACTCAAACATAGATAAATATTGATGTGGGCACTATCTTACACAAATACATCCTAATCACGAAATTAAATTTTGCATTGAAAATTCACCACAAAAATGTCCATAATCACGCACAAATTGAAGATTAGTAAATTTCCAGATTATATGCCAACTTAATAGAAACCAAATGTTGACTTGGTTTTACGTTTGTACTAGCTACTTAAACTATTAGCATTAAGCATTAGTACTAACTATATGCTTAGCCACATTTTAAAATTCAGTACTTCCTTCATTTTGAGGCTTTGTCCACCGAGACACTGACCACAATTAGTTTATTATTAAACTGTACCACTATTAAAAGTATACACTATTATAACTTTAATGCTTTACTCTTACATATCGCAAAAAGTAGTGCTTGCGTTGTATGTTGAAACTAATTATAGCAGAGTAATTATAAGTAGTAGGAGAAATCCACCAAGAGAGAAATCATAGCGTCAGAGTAACAGAAATATTTGATCTGCAGCAGTGAGAACCTGAAATTATTTAATGAACTCTACGGGGTTACACATTTCGAATTTTTTAGAATTTTTGAATATTTACAGAACGGCAGGGTAAAGAACGTATGGAAAGAATAAACCGCGAACCTTCGGGTTCCGTGCCACGCGGGCACGCGAAGCAATTAAGGGGTTATACTTTGCGGAGATTCATTAGAAAAAAAACCTATACAAAAACTCCGCGGACACCATGAAACAGATTACCTTGTACTAAGTGTTAATTTTTATCCAGTACCCGCCACTAGCCGATTTTTAAATAACTTTACAATGCAATTTACATAAAGTCGAGGGAGAGCCGACAGCGGTCAATGCTGATTGAAAATGCGCTTTCAACTAGCAACTCATGCTTTCAACTAGCAACTTTTTAACTAGCAACTCATCACGCAGACAGTGGGAGGCGTCCACATTAAACGTGGCAGGAATCGTCAAGACTGGCAGCATTCTGCGACTGATCACATTAACAAGCGAACGAACTGTATGCAAGCTCAAACATCAATGCACTCCTTCATTCATACAACAAGATTACCAGGGAACAATGCAATATACGTTCGTTGCTTAGTTGCTCGTTGCTCGTTGCAATATACGTTCGTTAGCTCGAACATCAAAAGCTGTAACCCCGATCCTGGTGGGCTTGCAAAATCCTATTTCGACGACACATTATTTGTCCAGCTGAGCATGCATAGGGGTTTTCCAGAAAATATCGAGTATTGCAACGCCAAATTATAGTGTCGCGATGTTTTGCACGTGCCAAAATAAATAGAATATATGTGTAATGTACGTACGTCTGTATATATGCAAGAGTAGATAATAACACAAGGGTGAGACACCCGATTCCCGCATTTTTAACCGATTTTTCTCATCAAAATTTGCCACCAATAAAGAAGCAAGTGTATACGTTCCTCAGCTTATTATGACCACTAATCACTCATCTTCGTGGTACTGATATTCGTTTACATATATTTGCTAGCGTATTGCTGTATATCGTAATCTTGCACGAGCTGAATTCGCACAATTTACCGCTATTCTGTCAGGTGTTAAGACAACTTTCGAAGTTATCGTGGCGCCAATATTTTGCAACGGACGGTTTCCAAATCATTCGTGCCCCGATAGGGGTTTAATGTACTTGATTACCTGCGCGTGCGTAATGTGATACTTACTGCAAACTTCTACAGAGAATATTGTTATTATTGTATTATTACTTATGTAAGATAGTATGTCAATTTCTTGTGTTGCGATCACAATAACTGAGTGCGTCTCTCGGTTCCTCACGAGATCAAAATTCGAAATTTAGATTGTCTCTCAACCCTATCGGGGCACGAATGATTTGGAAGCAGTCCGTTGCTAAATATTGGCGCCACTATAACTTCAAAATTTGTCTTAACACCTCACACAATAGCGCCATTTTAGCGGTAAATTGTGCGAATTTAGCTCGTGGAAGATTACGATTTACAGCAATTCGCTAGCAAATATATGTAAACGAATATCAGTACCACGAAGGTGAGTGATTAGTGGTCATAATAAGCTGACGAACGTATACACTTGCTTCTTTATTGGTGGCAAATTTTGATGAGAAAAATCGGTTAAAAATGCGGTAATCGAGTGTCTCACTCTTGTGTTATTATCTACTCTTGATATATGCTTGATGTTTGCGAGAAAAAAACAGCGCATTTTTGCGTTCAGTTTTTACGATGATATCAGAATGTAACGTTATCATGGGCGTATCATCACGATGACAGCATACTCTAATGAGCACGAATATACACTCTGTTGTGCATGCAGATGCATTTCGTTGCAGTATGATATAATACCCAAAAAGTCTCAAGCATCTTAGATTGACATTTTGCAAGCCACCTCTTGGCATTTCAGGAGCACTGCCACGGACAACGACCACCCTTGAAAGGACACAAATGTTCGCTCGAGCAAGTGATGCGTTCTGCATGACTGCGAAGAGAAACAGACTGATTCTATGTCCCTGCGGCCGCCACAGATTCGCAGAGACTTACAGAGCCTGTCTAGGGAACGAGCGCAGAATGCCTGCGCGCGCACAGAAGCATTCCGCGCCAGCTACATGCGAAGCCATAATTCGTGTCTTTACAGTTTCGAAGTTCCTTCTCGCCGAATCATATGCCTTCAGCTGCCGCACAGTCTCAAGGCGAGGTGCAAGCAATCGTCAGCCATATCAACCAATTTTAAAATATGCGAGGCCGCCCACCGAGTGTTTATTGAACAAGTGTAGCCTTCAAACACTCGCTCTGAACACGCGGAGAGAAGTTAATTACAGGCCGCACTGCGTCATCCCCGATGTACGACTCTCTAATTACAAACATGCTTCCATCTCCGAAGACGGCGCGAAGGGCGTCATTACAGCGCGTTAACTCGTACGTGCATTTACCGGCCGACATACATCGACGGCGTCGGCGAACGCAATGAGCGTGGTAACCATGACAATGCAGCCTCCGTTAAAGACACTCGCCGTAGTCACAGCCGGCTGACACAAAAATGCGCCGCCGATCACGTCTTCTCCGATAGCGAATTGCTGCATAAGACAACGAGATACAGCCCGCTCTGTCTAGAAATACAAACATCGTTCAGGACGTTAATGCTGTAGCAGTGAAATATTGCCGGTGGCAGCTGGTGAGCTGAGGAGAGGTAAAGAGAAGATGCAGGCGAATATCCAGCCAGAACAGGCAAGTAAATGATCAAACGCTCAGATCACAGGGAACAACGAGGGAATTATATTTACGTTGGGACAGCCAGCGAGAAGAGACGCCACGCTAATAAGTCAATCCAACTATGGCACGGATACATTGCAACTCCACTGGGCTCTCTTTTTCGATGGTAACGTTAGTTTGCATGCTTAGATGTAAAAATCGGCTGTGCACATACCATTTCCACAGCCATAATAGCTTGCCCAAACACACAGCTGTGGATGTGGAACGGGTTACTGTTAGACCCTAGCATGCAAATTAGCCTTCGCCTGCCTGTTACGAAGCATACATGTGGGTCTCTCATATTATATGGTAATTTCTCCATCTGCCCCGCAGCACTTTCGCGATGTCTGAAATGACAGTGGAATTTTTCATCTTGCCTCGGGGCACGCTTGATCCTCGAAAAATATTTATTTTGCAAATTTTGTCGCCACCGAATGACAGCCCTAATACATTCCAGCTAAATTTCAATATATATCGGGCGGCAATTCAGCAAATTTCACTCGAACAAAGCCAATCGTGTGCAAAGCATCCAGTGAGCACACACGGAGTCAGACATTCCCCGGGGTTGTGTGTAAATACCACTGGATCGATAGTAGGCCTTCCTCTGTACATCTAGTGCCAGGGTGCAAGCTCTACACATGCCCTTCTGCTAGCCGTCTCCAATTGTTTACTATTCGCCCGACACGCCGCCATAGGGTCAGTCTACCCGCTTACCCCGCCCATCCATTAAGGGTCTTCGTATGCCTACCGATAAATGAACATGCATAATGACAAGATTTTAGATGTTCTCTGAATTGGAATTTCTCTCACTGTTTCCATGGCAACCACACCATAACTTATTGACCGACATATCAGACTTTCAACAAAGCAAACAAGAGACATCAATAAATTTGAACGCGGCTTGCCACCGATGAAGAGCGAGCTAGGGACAAAAAAGGGGCCACATTTCTTAGCGTTTCGGCTGTGGTTGCTATGATTGAATCCGACCGTGCGAGCAGAGTGCCAATTACCGACGTGTAGCGGTCGCACTGTAGGGCAGACGGCGGCGGCGGCGGCGGCGGCAGCAGCAGCAGCATCGTTCATGCCTCCCCGCATCCCGCGGACAATACTACGACAACACAAAGCTGTAGCGAAGGTGGGGGGAGAGAGAGGAACCATGCATTCACGTGTGTGTGCGCCCGCGGGCTCGGCCCAACCATCGCACGGGAGGGCACGGCGGCGGGAAACAAACCAGCGATGACAGCGGGCTATTTCTAGGTTTCAGTTTTCATCAGAAATGTCATGTTTTTGCAACGAGTTATTGATTTCTTACAGTCTGATGAATAATTTACTATCTGCGTCCTGGCATTTTCCATGAGTCTATTTTGTTATGTGGTAGTTTTTGCATTTGCCTGCCCTCTGTACAGTAATTGAATAATACCAACGTTTTACGCTTGGAAAGCTAAATAACCCGGAGCTTCCGAGGGAAATTTCAGGCTTCAAAATAGAAAAGTCTTCAGACAGGCATTACGTTAACCACGGTTTACAACATGTACAAGAGTTCTTATTTGCTGACCACAAAATATTGCGGTTGCGTTCATACGTTTCGGCTAAAGCACTGGTTATTTTGCTAGCTATATTGATAAACGACATTTGAGGAGGAATATAAACCTCACCATCTCTGCCCTATACACACCTCCAACAAGACAATCGTTCAGCCCATCATAATTGATGACACGGAGACAATTACACTTTTGCTGTTGCAATCAAATGCATTTCCACGCAGTAGCGCATTACCGTACACATACTCGTGATTATAGCACGTATGTGTGCGCGTGCGTGCGTGCATGCCCGTGTGTTCGTGCGTGCGTAAACTCCTGGTTCAAGCATCACGCTAACGACTGTATAATGGAACGACAAATGTGAAGCAACCGAATGTCTAGATGGAAAAAATGTGTTTGCCCTACCACCCCACACACGCGCATCTCAAATGCATGGCGTAAGGTCGTGAAATACGGGAAGAAAATTACAAAATAATTCATTTTCGGACTATTATGTCTGTTGTCATGGTGAAGCCGTCACAGCCGAGAGCTAGCTGCATGATTGCTGCCAACACTTTTTCGTAAATTCCCGAGTTACGTGTACGGTTGCTCTATTTGTCAATTCGAGTTTAGTCTACGCTATACACCCACAAGGTGCAGCGTAGACTAAACTCGATATGACAAATTTAAAATTTGTGAAAGCCTCATTAATAATTAATTGATTCAAATCAGTTTGGTGCATTGCATTAATGTGAAGATTCACTGATTAAATCCGCACGCAACGCAAATCTGCATGTGTGCCACTTTTTTTAGTCTGAATTCCACCAAAATCGTCAATGGTAACATGTACGCGATATAATTTTTCAAGTACAAACACAACACAAGTAGCTTGGGGTTTTTTATTATCGCGAATGCAAGTCCGTATTGCCTACTGTAGCGAACACTTGCTAATTGAATATTCGCATTTGACTAGCGGCACCCACGCATGTACGCAGTTCGCACGCCGATGCTACAACACTTGATACTTGCTTGCCACTGCGTGTCCTGCAATCTTCGTGCGGCTCGCGTAATTAGCCCAAGTAAAATTTGAAGGGAACTATACCTAATTGCGATATATCGATTTTGTAGTCATTTATGTGTTAAAATTGCAATTAGCACGAGCAACTGTGCACCTGCAGCAGAAGCCGAGTGTTCAGACACATGCAGGTTTGATCACACACACAGGCCTTGCGATAAACAGCCGTTTTATTAAAACCGCTATAGTGTTAGCCTCGCCTAATATAGACCGGTTAAAAAACACGTTGCTTGCAGCTGCTACGAGCTGATCGGCAAGCAAAACCGGCGACTGGCTGATATTTTAAAATTCGACATGTTTACAACGAGGTGACTTTAAAATTTGATCAATTCGATAAACGTGACGTCTCGCCCATGTGTACATCCCATAGCGGTACGATCTGACCTATACCCTTCCTCTCTTTTGAAAAACCTTTACCGTTTACCCTTCCTCGCTCGTACTAATCTCTAGTGACTCTATAGTCTCACGCCTTCATGGTGATCTTTATCTCTATTCTCATCCATGATAATTTCTACACTGACTCCCTCAAGATAAACTCTATCATCACTCTCCCATGATAACCACTATCCTCCCTCATGACAATGTCTATCGTTACATCTTCATGCTAGTCGATATCTGTACTCCCTCATACTGTTCTCTATCCTCACTCCCTCATGCCGACTTCTATCCTCAATCATGATCATTTCTATCCTCCCTCTCTCGTGATAATCTCTATCCATGCACACTCATTAAAATGTCTAATCTCACTACCCCTATGTTAATCCATATTCTCATTATCGCGTGATATTCTCTATTCTCATTCCCCCATGATATTCTCTATTCTCATTCCACCATGATATTCTCTATTCTCATTCCCCCATGATATTCTCATTCCCCCACGATATTCTCTATGCTCATTCTCTCATGCTACCTTTATGATAATCTATATCCTCACTAACCCCCATCTTCACGCTCACGCCTCGACATCCTCGCTAGCTCGTCATATAATCTCCACCACCGCTAGCTCTAGAACTATAGCCCTTCGCTCTGTCACAGCGAAGGGCTCTAGTTCTAGAGCTACACCACCGCTAACCCTCCATCCTCGCCTCTCGCCTCCTCCTCCGTCTCGCAGTCGGTGACGAGGCAGCCAGCCTACCTGTAGTTTTGTCGCGTATGAGTTTACAGCTCTCGATCTCGCCGATGCTGCCGAACAGCGACTTGATCTCCTCCTGCGTCATCGTCTGTGGCAGGTAGTTGACGATGAGGTTCGTCTTTGGCTTGCTCTCCTCCTCGCCGCTGCCGTTTTCCGAGATGCCGTTGCGCTGCGGCGGAGACATCTGAGATGTCGACTCCATGCTCATCATCTGTGAGGAAACGGTAGGGACCGATCGAGTTAGTGACGTGCGTGTGAATCCGGGGTGCACGAGTATGTGTGTATACATGTGTGTGCGCGCGTATGCATGATTTCGTGCGCGTGTTCGTGCATGGATGCGGTCGAGTGCGTTCGTGCATGCGCGCGCGCGTGCGTGCACACGCGCCCGCGTGTTTACACGCGAACGCAGTGAAGCCAATCAGAATTCAGCAGAGTGGAATGAGCAGTAAAACCCCATTCCGCATCATCGCTATTCGCGCTCGATACAGCACGTATGCAAATCGAACACAGACGCCGCCTCATTTACTTCCCTTTCCCTCCTGTATCACGAAGAGCGGGGGGGGTGGAGAAGCGAAGACGTCGTTCATTAGTGCACATTCTGATTTTAATGCGTACAGCTGCTTCTGATCCCAGAATAAATAGACGGCAGCAAAACCGGCGCGCGCGTGCCGTGCGCGGTGCATTCCTCTCTTCCCCCAGCCCCCACCCTCGGGGTAAAGCTTCATTCTCGCAGTAAAGTGAAGTAAACAGGCGGCGCACTTCACCCAGACATAAAAAAATCAACCCTGAAATTATCGCAGAATCTAGGCCTGTGCATGTGCGCGCGAGTACAGCAGCTCGCGCGTGCCCACATACTGGCATTAACAGTGAGGAATACTTTGAAGGGCTCGACATGCACGACATTGGCACGTGTTGAGGGAAGAGGCCGAACACACGCGAGGACGTACAGCGATACAAAATCCATATCACGAGTCGCCAGACACGCTATTAACTGGCCAGACCCATCTCATAGATCTACTTCCAGCTTGACACAAATTAAACAACAAGGGAAATAAAAACGTACGAAATTAGTAAATGTTAATTACGTGTTGATGTTCAAATATGGGCACATTGAAATACCAACTGCCAGCCTCGTATGGCAGTTTGACTTGCTGAATACACAATATTGTAATCATTAATGGCGTAAACCTGCACCTTATTTTACATGATGATTAAAAATAGCCATATATTGACACCTTGTACTGGTCAGGGGCCTATTGTCAGAAACACTATAAATAGTAGTGTCTATGATGTCTACACAATTTCACGACTTTTGCACGACGACTTTTAAGTCATCATGACATTTTAGACACGATGTTACATCAATGATGATTCTGACAAAGGCCCACATGCAGTTTTTAAAACTACCGGCACATCTGCCATTATATTCGTATTATACCAAATAACACAGAAACAAAGAACACTACCCATGTAGAGGTACGTAGACTAGTGAATCCATATATATCAGGAGTGTATAATGAAGTTGATATTATACACTCCTGATATATATGAACTTACGTATTGCGGTATTGCTGTAACAAACAACACTTCCACAAATGGCTTCTATATAACTGCAAAACGGTGTGCTGGCATTTGCGCAATATTGGACAATTTTCTGATAATTTTAAAATTTTATCCCCTGCCAGGCCATCATAGGCCCTTATATCTATAATTAAGCATGTAAGCATTATGAAACCTGTGTTTAACGCTGAGCACGTGAAAACCTTAAGAAGAGTAAAAAAGTTTAAGAAAATAGAAGATTTGTTCAAACATTTATTCTACATCACTGCTAAACGTTTCTTTATCAATGATATCAAAGTGTCGGCTATGATTATGAAGCACGCCAGGTATGGCACTAGAACGATAGAACTTGAATGAATAGCGACAAGTTTACGACATAATCGCCGGAACAAAGCGCCGTCAAACAACTTCTGACCATGCAGTCAGCTCTATCTCATTTCACGTTTCACTCTCGACCAGAACAGAAACCCGTGATCTTGTCGCCTGTAGGAAGCCTGTACTGTTGCCGTTAATTTGCTGTTACGGCATCAGTAGGTGCAATAACCGACAGCTGGTGATGACGATCGCTGCGAGTTGTTCGTAGATATAACACTCACAGAGACAGAATCCCACTGGGCTCTGTATATTATGGGTAACAGACAGCTACGCGTGAAATCGCGGATTTTGCCGATTTGAAATCACAGGCATCTTTATAACGATGTAAAAGGTTAAATGCTAACACCCACTAAATTCCAGCCATTCTAGTATCTATTACCTGCTACATGTTTCACCCACGTATCGGTCTGAAAATTATTACTGCCTCGTCTCCCACGCGGTAGGTCAGAATATGTAAATCAATTCATTAGAAATTAGAATTGGTTTATTACAAATCTATGTTAACCCAGCAGCAATACGGCTGATTGAGAGTTTAAATAAGAGTTGAGCAAACAAGTCACAGCCACACTTCTTTTAAAACAACACAGGTACATTTAACCCGGTGTTTAAATATTTATAAAACGTCTTAATACATATAATTATAACCTTATACAATAATTTTAACTTAACGTGATCATACTGCCATATATATACAGTAAAATTTCTGCACAGAGCATTCAGTACATTACAGTACAAGACTAGTGTACATACACGCATACACGTAAAATATAGCACCCATACTTGTAGAGGAAGTTCAATTACATTGTACACTCTGCTAGATCGCCCGTTTAGTTACGTACTTACGTAAAAAACTACCGAGCGTGAATTAAATAAACTTACAAACCCAAAATGTTAAAACTCTTAGCGGGAGAAATACGAAAGTGATCGTCGATATTACACGTATATATATCTATATATATATCTATATATATATATTGTACATGCAAGATTTTACTGAATCTTTCGAAAATGGTGCAGATACATGCTGCATAACTTCGTACATTGAATCTAATGTAAGACTAAGGTAATACACATGTTATATATATATATATATATATTAGGATAATTAAAACACTAATCATAATCACAGCGTTTAGAAATCAAGTGTTTGTTATTATATATAGATTCATCTACAAAGAAAACCTTTAAACATGTGTATCGGTGCAAGAATACAGTGATAAATGTCTTACGACTTGCACTAGCTGTCCTGGAACGCATTCATGCATGTTTTATACGTCTACCTTTTTTATGTATTCTAGCTCACAACTCATTACGTCCCGTTTAATTATAGCCTAGTAACAACATTTTAGGGACCGGCCTTTAAAAAAAGCGCAGAAATTTAATGGATTTCAATACGTAATTATTAAAAAAACAAGAATGCTAATTATGATCAATCAACTTGTCTAACCAGCGGAAAATGGGTGTTCGGAAAATGGGTATGCTGTGTACAACTACAAGACGCGCACACTACTGATGGATGCACGTTAGGACTAATAGTAATAGATTCTTCGCAATTCGAACAAGGTAAAACACCCGTCTATATATATATAGATCATACCGGTGGTACAAACAGTTCAGGAAGCTGTCATATTAAGCAGTGGAGACACTAACCTTCAACGACAGAATAATCAACACATAACCAGCCAGCTGATGCCATACAGGCGGCCGGTAGAATAGGACCAGCATCCGGTTTGCCTGTACTGACGGGAATAATAACCGATTGCCGAAGGATGCATATACCTATTAATAATCGCGGTAGCGTTTACTATCACTCCGTATTTACATCCACGCCCGCAGGCAGGCATGCGCGCCCATGTAGGGATCGTGTTCATAATTGCTTTAACACGTCACAAATAGAGAATGCGGACACCCATTTGCTGGCTGCAGATGCAAAAGCGCCTATAGATTTCGAAATAAAATGCCTCTCAAAATGAGCCAAAATCCTACCGCCGGGGATCAATACACACTGCCACACTACAGAATTCCTGTTCCTTTATGCTCTACCCGCGCGCACGGGCACAATCGATACCGTCTCGTAAGACTATAAATTCTACTTTAATTTCCGAATTGGTAAATTTACACGAACACCTCTAGAAATTACGCGCTAACATGATCTGTGCCTTGCAGCAGGGTTCCTTAGGGGGCAGGTATTGTAACGATACCGTAATGCAAATGTGCTTAGAGCGCGCGCCAGTTATTTGCATTCGGCTTCTGACATATTTTCACATCACTAGAACAAACACAGACGGGTCTTGCGAGCGCTGGAGTTCACAGTGCACCACGTATATATATATATACTACTACCATCATGGCCTCTTTGTTCTCTCTCCCAACCAAAGCTACAAGTAATCAATACTGGGTATGAATTATTAGCCACAATGTGCCCATCAATACGCACGCATTTGTAAATGACGCTAGCTAGGCCCATGAAAGAACATTATACAAGGCTCAATCCCCACAGCACAGAAAATACAGCTAGCGCGGCGGATGCAGCGAAAGGTCATCTTATAATCCCCGCTCTCAGAAGACTGCCAGATATGACGCCATTATACACAGCACTTCTAACGCGTTTAACATAAGTCAGTCGATATACGCCCGTCTACAGCATCGGGAATCAGAGTGTATTATTAGACGGGATTTGAATACTTCTTCATCAACGACGACTTATTTCTTGCCTTCGGATACATGTGCTTTATACGGCACGTCGCGCAGTCACCGGCTGTGCACGAGACAGAAGCCACTTGTGCTGCTGCTGCTGCTGCTGCACAGTCAATAAAACGAAACATTCAGTATTTATATGCAAGCTTATGCATCTCGCTTTCTCTATTATATTATCATGCTATTCAACAACAACTTCAAATTATGCATTTCATAATATTGTATTCCAAATTGATTTGCTCAGCCCCTGACATAGATATAAACCCTCACACACACGACCGCATGCACAGACGATGACAATAAATCGTGAACATTAATCCACGATAATGTCTTAACCCTGCATACTGAATCTTTATGTATACCTGTAAATTATTAATCAATTCAAATTAGATTTTAACCTTTACAAAATTACATACAACGTTAGAATCCGCTATATCAATACATTGCAAAAAGATAGCAAAGCACAATAGGTAAACCAACTTCGGGCTGTATTTTAAAATCTTAAATTTGCATTTAATACTACATGACCTGGCTTGAACCCAATAAGACGTTTTCGTACAAATTGTTAAAAAATTAAAACCATTTCATTGGCTCAGTTCTGCATAAAAAATTGCAAGTGTAATGCGTGTACTAAGTGATTTGACAATAAAAAAGAAAACAGCATGCAACGCTAACAGCAGGTTGATAGTATTTTCCATATATATATATATTATTATAGGAGACAACGGGTTTGTAAGTAGTACTAGTAACTGGGGCCACACACACTACACTGTACAGACGACTGCTTACAAAGCTGTATCGCACTTTCGTAATAAATCTCTGTGCAGAAGCAAACAGATAACTGCACTTTAGCCGAACGTTAGCTTTGGATATAAAGAGCCGTAACTATACCTAGTCTCAGTTCTCATAAAACATATCTACTACATATTTCTTCGACCCACAATTCTTCGACATGAACTGAAGCTAGGATGAAAAGCCGGGTTCGTGTTACTTAATTTTATTTTACTATTTTTTTGCACAAATATAATGTTAAAGAATTGTGGTTAATAGAGTGCAAAATAATATTATTAATGTAGGTATACCCGTAAACGTTTTTTGTATAGTAAACTGTCAAATGATTCTATTTTAAAATGCACTTCCATGTTTGCTGGTGTAAAACATCGCTAAAATATATAATTAATTAACGAATGTAATCGCTCTACGACAGCTTTATTTTACCAATGGAAGCACAATTTGATTCCAATCTATATATATATATATATGAAATAAAAAATACTGTCTACAGACTACAATAATGTCAATATGATTCAGACAACACCAGATATTATGCAACTTAATTGCATGCTACTGAAGAGTTAGTTATACCATACATATTTAAGAATATAATTGTAGCATGTTTACAGGATCAACACAAGTACATATATATATATGATTCTAACCAGATACTTATAATATTCAATACAGGTGTGAGCGCATACTTGGATTTATGGCATTAACAATGGGAGAGCACAAGAATATTTCACATGTTCTCAAAACATGATGACAGACTGTTTACTTTTCAATGTCATATAATAACAGAAGAGGGCACAAGAATTGTGCTCATTTTCAATCGGATTCACACTTACGTCAGGAGCTAATAGGTACAATCTGTTTTTTTATTATTCATTCCTGATAATAATTACTAAGTCTTCACTGCTGTCTCATATATTATTACACAAGCGTAACTCTCTCGTCCAACTACACGATGCATATTTCTTCACGACATTACACAATGCATGCTTTAGAATACAAAAAGCGGCATACAATCCGCTATCAGGTACATAAAACGTAAACGCAATGTCGTACGTTCACGTCGCTGACCATGAATCTGGCGATACTTTGGTACACACTTATCTTCACGCTGTGACAGATCATGGCAACACGTGAATCGCAGTGTAACATGCTCATCGCGGGAAGCTATATATTTCACGATACTAATACTACAACAGGCAGGAATCTGGCACTCGCGTCTGCTGCGACTAGACACATCATCGACGCGTTGCACGGCTTTTACTACCAACGCCTCTCGCAAGTGAGATTCTTTTTTTGTTAGCATATGATACACAGCCACTGCGCACATAGCTACTGGAACGAACAGAACCATTTTAGAAGCCGGTAAAGCCAGCGAGGTTTGAGTTGAGCTACGTACATGTGCGCTGGACAATGAGTAATTGTTATGAGAAAATGTATGTGCACGTGCAAGGTCAAAGACACGCACAACTACGACACTCGCACGAGCCATATCATGCACACGTTTAGGGAAACCAACGACACATATAATATCTCTGACACGAATGGCAAGAATGCCACGAAGTGGACATATCAGAAAATTCAAAATTATATTAACAACAGTCATTTCTCAATACAGTTATGTATATATTCGTTGAACATTTTTTGTGGCATAAAATGCAAAATAGACACATTCAGTTTTAATAAAGCTGGACATATATATATATATATATATATATATATATATATATATGCTATTTGAATTTGACTGGAGGATATGCTCAATCATACATCTCAAATACATACAGAATATCTTCCATCATTTCTCCTGGATTTTAGGACTGAAGTAACTCATTCAGGTCTACTATAATTGATAATTAAGCCACGAGAAGTAACTACTACTTTTGGTAGCAGCACAAGAAGTGGTACAGCGACCGATAAAACAATGGAAAGGGAACGTGCTGCGCTCGAGAGGACATTGGTTTAGCTGTGTAGTAGAACAAGGCTAGAAATTATGGCTCAAGCCTAGTTTAGCACATTATATATGCGAAAACACATTTACGGGGTCCCAAACTATCTTTGATCTAAATGAGCACGACCTATTTCGGTTACCGAGAAAATAATAGGCACGACGTCATGAACATAACAAGTAGAAGTACAAATGTTAATGATTTTGATCTACAACGATTACTTTATTAATATATAGGACTGTGAAATTGTTCGGTGCTTATCTCTCTCAGTCTGGTAGAAGCCAAATAACTGATGTAGGAGGTACCTTCTCTAACAAGGACCCTATTGCATGTGGAGTATAACTCCTCTGTTATTTCTGATTTATGTTAATGACATGGCAAAGGCAGTTAACGTCAAACTTTTATTATATATACACAAAAAGCATGACTAGCACACTTATTTACATTGTGGTCCTTGTTTTGCTATGCCTTGAATCTAACAATTACACTACTATCAGCACTAACTATTGAAATATACAAATTTGTAGTTTTAACAGGTCATAATGGTACATTCTCATAAGACAATACAAACTTTTCTTATGCCTAATTTCAACCGAATGCTTTTAGCGAAAATCATACTCCTCTGCCTCTAATGTTTTTACCTTTTCCATCAGACATTTCTTAACACTATACTTAAACGCTGTGGCTATATGCCCGGCAGCCGGGCACGGTCTTCGATCTCCTAAATGCCCGGCAGTTCTTAACCCTAACCCTAACCCTTGTTTACTTGAGATAACGCTGAAAATTAAAAACTGCCGAGCATTTAGGAAATCGAAGACCGTGCCTGGCAGCCGTCAGATATATGCCGGCAGCCGGGCATATAGCCACTCTGATACATATAGCCACACGCCCAACTAAAATAAACAGAATTTGTCCTAACTTGCTGTGGTAGAAAGTTCCAAGCTTCAATTGCAGTATAAGTAAAAGAGTTTTCCCACTGCTTCCCACCCTCAGTTTAAAAATAGAGATCTCACCTTCCCTTGTATTGAAACTATGGACTTCTGACGTTAACATGAAACCTTCTGTCATATACTGTGGGCCAAGATTATGTAATATTTTAAAAACCCTATTGACCTTCAGTTGCATTACCCTGAAGGCCTGAACTCTACAGGTACCCAATTTACAGCATTGAACTCTCTAGCACCTATGTGTGCTCTAGTACCTAGGTTGAGAACAAATCTAATGGCTTTATTTTGACACACTTGCAGCTTAGCCCTTGTGCGCTTTGTGAGACTGCTGTACCATATATACTGCTTGCATAGTCAAAATGACATTGAATTAGGGCAGAAACTAGTAATCTTTTACATGTCCTGTTTAAATACTTAGCTTTTCTGGAAAGAAATTTCAATCTATCTTTTACAACCTTAATTCCCGTTACCTCACCACTCATGGAGTCTTCCATATATATATCCTTGGTAGTTATCCAATTTTATGAATTCAGAATTTTATTGTAAAAGTATGCTATGTATTGTATATGATGGATAATTGCCTAAATAAAAAAAATATAAAAAATTACAACCACTATGCGGGGTACCATGTAGAGACAATAATGTAACCCATAGTGATTCACTCAGGGGTTCCTCCAAAGAAAAGAATAGGCTCGCGTTGTAACCCTATCTTGTGTTTGGGTTACATTATTGTACATCTATAATCTAGATACCATGCTGCATGCATTTTAGTGTCACTGACATTTCGGGGATAAAAATATCAGTGCGAATGCACAATTGAACGGTTGGCAGGACTTGCATCACCAAGTAATTTACACAACATGTCATTAGAAGTAAAAAGAAGAGTGAATTTACTTACCATGGTCGTCTTCGACTTCGCGTGAAGTTGCCTTTATAAAAGTGAGCAGTGGGTATAAACCAATCACGTTAACACAGTCTCTCGTTCTCAGGTGTGGCTGCTGAAATGTGTTCGCTTATTTTTCCAACACTATCTCCACACGTGGCGCACAGAGATGATCACTGCACTGTTGGTTGACGTGGGGAAAACGGGGAAGTGCCGGACAAAATGGCGTGATCGTAGGAACAGAAATTTCTATTCCAGATAATACGTAGTTTTGTAAGATGACAACCTACAGTTTCCTCGTGTGAAGTGCCAGTACGGCTTAGACATAAAACCGAATGTTAACTTCACAAACGGAACAAAATAAATCAAGAAAAACGCAACGAAATCGCGACAAACTCTACGAACACAACCTTCTCTCCTCTCAGTGCTGAACTAAATAACGCGTGTTGGGTAACGTAGCACAAATTTAGCCCAATAACCGTGCGCGGATGAAATTGTATTCATGCGCATTAATTGCAGAAAATGTAGTTCTATGTCTGGCTTGTTTCATGAGCGCTATAACACGCGCGCAGCGAAGGCTTGCGGTTATATTCGACTAAAATATCAACATTATATATGTGAAGAGATGTTATGAATTCAATCAACGTGTATTGCTACGTGTTTGGTTTTAATAAGACATTTAAACGGCTCTTTAAAAACCCCGCGACCACCTCCAATGCGACCATTGACATGCGCAATCGTAGCCCCTCCACATACATCGTTTTGTCACCGGACACTGACACTGACAGTCCACTCATATCTAACCCGGTGCGTGACCTTGTTATTTTCTATTAAGACACACATGGTTATTATTCGAAATCATTATTAGAACTTGACTCTGGAACTATTGCTTGTTTTTCACAACTTGTCCCTTCATGAAACTAGGGAGGTCGAGCCGCATTATCAAGAATACTGTGCACATCGACTGACATGTCGTACATAGACAACGGCTGACCGTTTGTACATCGACACTGACACGAGTACGTACGTGGTCTTACGAAAACGATACGCGGTACACAGACCCCTTTCATATAGCTACATGTGCACTAACGCAACGATTTTAGGAACAGGGGTGTATTGACAATTAAAACATTCCACCGTCCACAGCTACGCTAATATGTGTTTGCTTCAGGTTATAACTACATAACGGATTAGTAATTCGCAAGTAATCATAATACCACGAACCAATGTACATAAAAATGGGATAATTCAATAGGTATAAGGATATTATTATTCTATGGTATAGGTTCATATATACTGTAATTAATAAGGTGGTGCGTGACTTATGACGTGTAGAGATCGAGAAAAATACGACATCGATGGGGGAAATACCCAAATAATCCATAGAGGTTAAAACCACATTTTGTTGATATACATGCCGAAGTTGTTGACATATTAATTTTGCTGTGATTTCACAGTCTCTTATTAAATTTCACAGACACGCGCGCGCGCGCGCACGTGCACGCACACGCACACGCACACGCACACGCACACACACACACACACACACACACACACACACACACACACACACACACACACACACACACGACGACGACGACGACGACGACGACGACAC
>NW_014577079.1:552879-576392 GCF_000485595.1 Priapulus caudatus
ATGAAAATGAAATGAAAATGAAATGAAAATGAAACAAAATTGAAATGTTTTTCACAGTGGCCTAGCACATGCGTCTAAACAGAGGAATTGCTCCGACCTGTGATTGGAGGATAAAAATAGACCCCGCCCACTTTTTTATTTTTAGAGGATAAAAATAGAATTCGTGACGTTTCGTTTCACCGGTCATAGCCGCGCGTGCATGATATTTGCTAATTAATTAGACTAATCGCGCTTTAATAGACTCAAAATTCACAGCGATTAAGGCTAAGTCATCATGTCTATAATAGCTAGAATTTATAGAAATGTAACTCAAATCGTTTGCTCCATATGATAGTTAGTACACGTTCCTACCGGTCATAGCATAGCGTATGCGGCGGGGTCTATTTTTATCCTCCAATTACAGGTCGGAGCAATTCCTCTGTTTAGACGCATGTCATATAGCCCGCGTAGGCCTACGGTTGCTGCCAGCGGCAACCGTACGGGAGCTATAGTTACTAGAGCTACCTATACTCAGTAGTATAGGCTACTATAGTAGTGCTGATAGGGTCTATGTCCCCTAGGGTACTGCCGGAACGTACCCTGGTAACTATCTAGCTGATATGGTTAGGGTTAGGGTTAGAGTTAGGGAATAGGCGTAGGCGACTCCCTAGACTCGTTCGTGGAGTAGGCGAGGTACAGTCCGGCATATTAGATAGTAGTATTTAGTACCAGGGTACGTTCCGGCAGTACCCTGGGGGACATAGACCCTATCAGCACTAGTAGTACTACTGACTACTGTTGTCAGTGTTGATAGTCAGTGTTGTACCCAAACTTGGAATCTTGCACAAAATAGGAATTTCAGCGCATCCGCAGTTTGGGCAACCAATCTGCAGATTGGGCAAAACCTAGGAAAATTCTTGGTTTGGGCAAGGTGAGCAGGAATGCACAATCTGTGATTATTAGGTTATATCATTACCATTACAGTTATTATCGGCTTTCTTCAGTGTATTTAGCATCTTTGTTAAAATAATAAATGATTATATTAAATAATTTGATAACTATTAGAGAAATCCCTTCCTAGTTTGCACCATGCAGTTATGCTCGCATACGCCACAATCACCATTAAAGATGCCTTCCTACGCATTTTTTTTGACAAACCAGTGTAAAGACGTAAGTAAATAACTCACTACGCTTTAACTGAACGTTAGCTTTGAAATTAAAACTGTAAAAATATGTATCAAGTCTATGTTCCCTCAACGAAAAAACAACTCGAAAAACGCGTTTCACCACGGTTCTGTATCATGGCGGCAAGAATCGACGCAGGTCACGTAACCCACAGCTATAGATATCATATAACACATGGGTTATATGATATCTATGAGCATATATGCAGCCTTCATGACCTTCAGTGCTTGGCAACACCGCATGGCAACAAGAGACGCGTCACAACATCGCCGCAGAGCGGAAAAAGTAGACGCTGTTTGAAACATTCGACCCGACACTTTCAATTTGTAGTCTAAAAGCTTTCAATGAACGTATTCCTGAGCAATTTTTTACCTATCACACATATATAGGCAAGTACAAACGTGCAATGTTAAAATACTTCGTTTTTGCCTGCTTTTATGTTTTCTGCTTGAAGTTTTGAGGGAAGGCACCTTTAAGTGTAGTTGAATAAGCGACTGTTTTCAGCGTGCCTAATCTTGAAATTAGTCAGCCAAACTGTGAAATCTGCAGTTTGGGCAGCACGATCTTGAGATTGTGCAAATCCCAAGTTTGGTTACGACAACACTACTACTAGTACTAGTGCCACCAGTAGTAGTGGTAGTGGGCTGTAGTTCTGGGGGTGGGGCGCTTTCGCAACGAATTAAGTTTGTTGGGGGTCAGTAATGCTGAAGGGGTCGTTGTCGTATATGTTGTACCCGAGGTGTCGGCGAGTATGTCGCCTACGCCTACTCCCTAACCCTAACCCTAACCCTAACCGTAACCCTCACACCCTAACCCTAACCCTAACCATATCAGATAGTTACCTCGGGTACATATTATACGCCATTATACGACAACGACCCTTCGTGCGTCAGTAATTTGTGTAGTTTTTATAGGAGAAATGTGGTTATACGATACGCCGGTACCAGTGCCCATGGAGACAGTTGTTTTTTACTAACCAGTATTTGAGTTGACAAATGAGCAAATTTCGTCACACAGAGGCCTCACTATCCCACATTGTGGCTAACATTTAATTTGCTTGTTTCTGTTTTAAATTTTGTGCACAGCAGGCTTCTTGTGATATATTCAAATGGTCTACTGATCTAAAAATCTAATAAGAATGAGCTTATAAGAAAATATGCCAATGACATTAATTACGAATAGGCTCAAGGTTATTTTAATCAGAAACTGAAAAGCAGTAGGCTATCATGTATAACATGCTGACGCTTGAGCTACATTAATTTTGAGTGTCTACAGTCCTCGTGAGGCCAGTGTATACTTGGGGTCAGTGTTAGAGAATATATAGATAGGAGAAGATCGATGCCAGTGATGAGTGGCGGCAGATGTATCCATGAGAGCTGAACTGAAATACAAGCTTTTATCGTTGTATTGTATTTTTAGATAATGAAACAGAAGCTGGAGATGCTGCTGAAAATGAAGAGTCAATGATTGGCAACATTTGCAATTTGCAAGTGCTTCCTCCTGGATACTATGGTTCACCCGAACAAGGGCATTTAGTTTTTAATGCTTCGTTCGAAAGTGGTATGTTTAAGGTTATAGTAGTTTGTGCGACTCAGTTAACACAGCCGCAAAACTGAGAGGAAAGGAGGGCAGGGGAAAGAGCAATGGCTCGTGAATATTGCTGTATTTAAATTCGTAGCTACAGTGATACGTTTTGGACACAAAAATTGATATGAAATTCGGTTGTTATAAATTCAAAAGCTAAATACCTTACTAATCTGCTTTTGCCATCAACTAATCGTAAATGTGTCACCAATCTCAATAAGCTGCTTTGTTACCATATCAAACAGTTTAGCTAGGCATGGTGCTAATGATTTTGATTCAGTTAGAATCATCTAACCTGGGATAAACTATTGAAATATTTCTTTGAATGTGTGCAGTGCATTCCGTTATGTCAATTTAATCCCAATTAGTTTTTGTAAATCCATTTTTAGCTCATCTGACGTAGTCAGGTGCAGCTTGTAGAATCGCATGATTGTCCGTCCGGCCGTCCGTGCGTCCGTCCGTCCGTCCGTCCGTCAACAGTTGGGCACAAATCTTAACCGCTCGACGTACGGTCACGATATTCGGGACGTGGGTGGGTAATCCGAAAACGAGTTGGGATGTTGAAGCAGGGGGTCAAAGGTCCAAGGTCAAGAGGTGTAAAAGAAGGGGGAACATTCCCTCCTTAAATTTAGGTATAGGGAGGAAATGCAGAATTGCGGCACAAATCTAAACGGCTCGACCTAGGCTCGTGATAGTCGGTGTATAGCATCATGGTAGGAAAAGCCATCACTGTGCCGAAATTGGAGGTCACAGGTCAAAGGTCAATGGGGCACAGGGCAGATTTTAGACATTTTCTGAGGACATGGTCTGACGGAGCGATTGAAAAACTTTTTTGTTTTAGCAGTGACCTACCATTTTTATGGCTTTCTTGAAAGGACCGTGAAATGTACTTTCCGCTGACATGCGAAGAGTAAGTGTCGGATAACCTTTTGACTCTCAAGAGGAGGGTTAAACATGGATTTGTTTACTGTTAGAAAGAATTTGACTGCCGGGTTTGCTAGTAGAATCTATACATGCCTGGATGTATGAGGCCTCAATGTCACAGTGAAATTTCAAAAGCTAAATTTGGTTGAAGAAGGTTTATGCTCCTTAAATCGTATAATTTTTATGGCATTCTGTACTGTCAGTGTGTTACATGTAACTTATGCCACTGCCAGTGCATGTGGTGGTGATAGTACTGTGTAGTTTTTGCCTGTGTTAATTAGTTACAGGTGGCAGCTCTCTATTTCAGCCTGTAGGCCTGCGTAGGTAAATGGATGAGTGCTATTCTATCTTGCAAATAGTTGTTGCTACTACGTATGATGGGAGCTTCCATCTTTAATCTTAAGACACTTAAACGTACACGCCATCTCGTGGCAACTTTCATAACGATCCCAACGAACATTCTTTCGAGAAGGTTCCTGATACCATCCCTGCATGTGCCTTCCACTGTTTCAGCGCGTATGTGAACACATTTGGGACTAACAGGGTTTACTAGAATCCCACCACTCCACCACAGAGTCACCGCAGTAGACGTTAGATGAGCGCTGTCGCTCCGCGGCACTTGTTTTAATAATCTAGGCTGGTTAATCAAATGACATGTCATCAATCTAGCCATTATGAACGTGCAACTCAATTGAGGTTAGGGTGACTAAAAAAACTAGAGCTCTATATTGTTGGTTGGCATTATAATGAGATTATCTTATTAAAAGAGATTTCACCAGAACAATAGCATTGATCAGAACGTTCGGCTTGGCTGCTTGATATGACAGTGAAGCAGATTTAAATATCAGTGCCAGATTATGCATGCAATTGTTAACGTTTGTTCAATTGTACTAAACATTCAATACACTTTTTGAAATTTACATAAGAACATTTGCATTTTTGTGGTCTATGTAAAGGCTTTGATTATTATTTAAATACATTTCACAAACATTTCTAGATGGTACGAAGTTTCTTAGATCTCATAGCAGTATTGATATTGCATAGTCAATAGACAGACATTGCTAGGCATATGTAAATTAGCTACGGATGTTAAAACTTGACAGTCACGATATTGGTTTTGTGGTTTTGCCGTCGTGAGCGGTGAATCAAATGTCTGACTGATATAACAGCACTGGTGTGGAAATATGGAAACCACATCAATCAATCAAAATGATTATTTCCTGGGCCGAGACTGGTCATTTGATTGCAAAATTTTAGAAAATTCTAGTTTCTTGGCCCTACTGTAACCAGAATTATGATGGAGGGTAGGTGGCAAAAACGTAGTAATTTGCAGACTTTGCAATTTGATATTGATAATCCGTGGAACTGGGTGTTGTCATTTTTGTACTAGGTCTCTCTAGATAGAATTTTTAAACTTATTTTGATTTGAATACTTTTTAGTATACAAAACTGCAAATATGTTCGTAATTATTTAATGTGAATAAATTTCTTGTGTACAGGTAATTTGGGTCGGGTCGATGCGATATCTGAGCATGAGTTCGACTTATTTATCCGTCCAGACACGTGCAACGTTCGTTACAGGGTATGGTTGTACTTCTCAGTGAGTAACACAAGGGTAAACCAGGTACGTTTACAACATATCGCTTTGAGCTTCCATAGTATGATTGCACAACACACTGCCTAGGCTATTGCGAGGCCACGAACGGAGTTTGTTGCCAGATAACTACATGTTTATGGATGCATTCGGAATGGTTCTACTTATATTATCCCCACCACTATGGGATAATGAAAATCGTGACTCATGCAACAGACACACAAAAACATCCAAGGACAGCTAAGCTTCAGCTGAGTTTATTCTTCCAAATTTACATAAATGCGTGATTTTGATCTGCCATCGGATACATTTCTACTTGCAGAATAACTGGAACATGTATAACATACTTGATTTGCAGAGAGTGATTTTCAATGTAGTCAACTTCAGCAAGACCAAGTCTCTTTTTAGAGAAGGAATGACCCCCATGGTGAAATCTACTAGTCGGCCGAAATGGTTAGTGAGAGCTTCGGGATGTCTTCTTTGAGATTGCTACAGCGAGATTTGTTGATCTGTACATGCTTAAGTATTGAATCAATCATGTTGCTAAATCGCCTGCCAACTGTGTCTCGCGAACTGTACGTCCTTACACTTTCATCCAGAACACGATTCAGAATGAAGAAAAGATTGCCCATGCATGAAATGTGTTCTGCAATCAAAATTTGTACCGCACTGGCAAGTTAATCACAGTAAAATATGCAATATGCAGTTGCAGAAGGTGAAAAGAACTGTTGGGGCACTTTGCAGGCAGAAGCTCCCCGTTAAGCAGTGCTACTACTACAGATCTCCAGAACACCAAAAAAACTACGTGCTGTCATTTGCGTTCGTCTTTGACATCGAGGAAGTGTACGAGTTTTCCTACTGCTATCCTTACACCTACACCGATCTACAGGACTACCTAGATGTGATAGAGGAGCAGGACCTGCCCTTCTTCAAAAGAGAACTGCTGGGAGTAACCGTGGTATGTGAGTAATGACAGTTAGATATTGACAATGTCCTGAGTGCAAAGTATTATGAGTGGTTGAGTGACTTTTGGCGACCGACTATTAACCAGGCACACGTAAGAAACATTGGTAGCCGATATGTGAAGAGTCAATGCATTTTTCCAAATTGAGAAGCCGAAGGATTTGATCTGGAAAAATGCTAGGATATATGTCTTATCCGGACGTTTTCAAGTGGGGAAACATGTATTAGGTGGTGGCTGCATGCGTAGTCAGAATCTGGTACTAGAAGATATCATCATGCCATTCTATAGATGTGCTGTCTTTAGTAAATAGTATCAAAGGGGAATCAGAAAAAAAGTTATTGATTAGATTCTACTATAATGACACTACTATCACTGTTGCCTTGACATGGCTCACTCATTGCTGTCCTCTACACTGTATGAAATGCACTTGTAAGTCTAGAAATACTAGACATTTTTCTGATATTGACATAAAAACTTTAATTTCAGCAACAGCGAAGGTTGGATCTACTCACAATAACTCGCCCGTCAAACTTTGACGATGACGTTATGAAGAGAGTAGTCTTCATTTCTGCCAGAGTGCATCCAGGTGAAACACCAGCCTCATATATGTGCCAGGGTGAGCATCTACAAATCCCACACATCAATATTCGATTGTTCACGGCACATCCTATGAATGGCGGCATTGGCGGAAGCGACTGATAATATCTTTGATTCGTGTTTCAGGTTTAATTGATTTTCTGATATCTCACAATGAACTCGCAGATGTCCTGCGAAAATATCTAGTTTTCAAGATAGTACCCATGCTCAATCCAGATGGCGTATACCTAGGAAACTACAGGTACAATTACTAAGCCGCACGACTGCCTATGCACGTATAAGCATGTACGTGTATAAATATATCTGCCTGTACCTCTCTCTCCTTCTCTTTAACCCCATCTCTCTGTATGTATATACATGGTGTGTGTGCATGTGTGTGTGCCTGCGCTTGTGTGTGTGTGTGTGTGTGTGTGTGTGCGTGCGTGCGTGTGGTGTGCGTGTACGTGTGCGTGTGGTGTGCGTGTGGTGTGCGTGTGCGTGTGTGCGTGCATGCGTGTGGTGTGCGTGCGTGCGTGCGTGCGTGCGTGCGTGCGTGTGGTGTGCGTGTGTGCGTGCATGCGTGTGGTGTGCGTGTGTGTGGTGTGCTTGCGTGCGTGCGTGCGTGTGGTGCGTGTGTGCGTGTGTGTGGTGTGCGTGCGTGCGTGCTAGCGTTTGGTGTGCGTGTGTGTGCGCGTGCATGTGTGCTTACGCTTGTGTGTGATATTAATTTGCAACAAGTTGACCGTATTGTTACAGGTGTTCTCTAATGGGCTATGATTTAAACCGCTACTGGAGTGACCCGTCCGCATGGGCTCACCCTGCACTCTACACAACAAAACAATATCTCACAGCTCTCGGTCAAAACGAGGTGAGCACAGGAAACAGCATGGTGGACTTTGTTAAAGACAGTCTTCATTGCAATGCGGCATTCCTGCTGCTTTTGTCGTTATTAACTGTATATCCGAGTGCAGTGAATGCAATGTGCCGTGATTCTCTTGCGATTGACATAAGAAGTAAATCGGGAATAATTGCGAGTAAGTATTTCACGCCTGTTCATCCATCTGTATTAGGTCATTGGATCGGATGCATTTCACAACTGCTGGTGATCACTAAAATGCAGCAGACTTTCATGGAATGCAAAATGCAAAAATCTAAATTTCAAGGATGAGACTTCACATCGCATAACCAAAATCGAATGGACATGGCTGGAAAATAATCATAAATGTAGTGATTTCGTCTGTGAGTGTTGTTAGCACCTGGCTTTCCCATCACATTACAGTAAATATAACCACGAAAAACAAAAGCAAACAGGAAAGTGGTAAATCACAGATGTACCCACGTTTCAGAATGTTCAGTTGGACTTCTTCATCGACCTACATGCACATTCCACTCTGCTCAATGCGTTCATGTTCGGAAACGCGTTTGATGACTCGGGAAGGATGGAAAAGCAAAGTGTGTTTCCGCGACTGATGTCGGTAAATGTCGAGGATTTCTCATTGAGCAACACAAACTTCAATAATGACGAATTGAAGTCTGGAACTGGGAGAAGGTGAGTCCTAAGAGCATGATGATGTGTTTGTTTCTGCGACAACGCTTTCAGAACTGTGGTATTCTTCACTGACTTGACACACACATACAAATGCAGAGCTTGGGAATGAATTTACATATTGTCGTCATCTTGTTACATTTCCATCAGCAAGAGCCACCTCAGATAATTATCATTGCTCAATGCAAAGAAAGGCAGCCTGTGCAGCACAAACGTTCTATCAGCGTTCAACTATATAACTTGCACTACACCTAGATCTGTTATATACAGTTTTTGTTAGTAATGATTTTACCTATCAGCCCGAAATAACTCTGTGCTTATAGCATTTTTTGTTTATACTGTTTAATTGACGTGTGTTCAGAAATGACATTCATACATGATGCTGACAGAAACAGCTGGTGAGATCTGATCTCTCTCACACATCATTCCACATATGGAAAAAAATTTATTCCTGTATGGCTATATTGGGGCTATATTGCAACCTGATAACTATTATATATGCTCATCTTTACATCATAAAATCATTCCATTGTATCACTTGCTTTTTAGCTCATCTGACGTAGTCAGGTGCAGCTTGTAGAATCGCATAATTGTTCGTCCGGCCGTCTGTGCGTCCATTCGTCCGTCAACAGTTGGGCACAAATCTTAACCGCTCGACGTACGGTCACGATATTTGGGACGTTGGGGGGGGGGATCGTGAAAAGGACTCGGGATGGCCAATTTGGGGGTCAAGGTCAAGATGTGTAAACGGAGGGGAAATATTTCTCCCTTAACTTAAGGTATAGGAGGAAATACGGAATTGCGGCACAAATCTGAACGGCTCGACCTATGCTCTTAATATTCGGTGTATAGTGTGATGGGCAGGAAACCCATCACCAGTGCGAAATTGGAGGTTACAGGTCAAAGGGCAGTGGGGGAAAGGTCAGATATCAGACATTTTCTGAGGACATGGCCTAATGGACAGAGTGAAAAACTTTTTTGTTTCAGCGCTGACCTACCATTTTTATCACTTTATTGAAAGGACCATGAAATGTGCTTTCCACTGACGTGCGAAGAGTAATACCCCCATCACACCATGGCCCCGATCTCACTACGCTCGTACTACGCTCTAAGAGCGTGGTGGAAGCGTGTAGAACGCAGTATGAACGTATATAGACGTACTGCATTCGCGATCGAGCGCGGTGCAGTCACCATGAGCGTGGAAAGCGTGGGCAAACTTTGAGCATGTTCAAAATAATCGTGGTGCGTGAAAATTGTCGCCCCGTTCTCAGCACAATGTCAATACGTTTTCATCACGCTGTTACTACGTTCATGGAGATGTCTCTGCGACCTGACCACGCTCTCGCTATGACCATGGTGCGTCTCTAGCAAGCTCGACCCGTTCGTACTACGATTGTACTTCGCCCAACATGCTCAGACCACGCCGTTGTGGCGTTCGCATTACGTGTTAGTTATGCTCAGATCACGTCCTGCGAACTTGGGGTATAAATTTGGGTGCTACCCTGGCCACCCCACCAGTTCAGTGTCCACTATGGATGAGGCAACACTACTCCATGCCAGCCCTCTGATTCCAGGGCAACACTTGATGGAGATGACGGACTCCTGCACCTCTTTTAATTCTTTGCTCGGCCTTTCCCCCTTCCACGGCCTCTCCCCTTGTCTTCTGGCGGCATAGTTGTGTCAGTAGAAAATAATCTTGATGTAATCTTGATAGCACGGCAGAATGAATGATAATGTCTAGAACACGGCGCGGTATTGGCCACGCTCTCAACCACGCTCACCACGCTGGGGCAAATTTTTTGAGCGTGGGGCGATCGTGATGAGCGTAGCTCTAGTGTGAAGGGGCCTTAAGTGTCTGATAACCTTTTGACCCTCAAGAGGAGGGTTAAACATGGATTCCTGAACTGCCTCAATGATGTCACAGTGTTCTCATTCACGGCACATCCATCATCTAGAAAGCCAATATGCCCTGATAGCTCAACGGGTACAGCACAGGATTGTTGCTCAAAGGTCCTTGGATCGAATCCCATCATATTTTTTATTATTTACTTGTTTTCTGTATTTTTCTATCTTTATCCATTTAACTATTTTTTTCCAATTAACGCAAATATTTACATGATTTATTTACAACAATTTAATAACAACAAATAATTTTTTTTTAATAGGGTTAGGGTTAGGGTCACAATGCACCATAAAACAGGAGTTTCAGGCACGCGATTTGTATCAACCAATGGGATTTGGGAGGTATGCAGAATGCAGAAGGTTGCTGAAATGATGTGTACGCAACTGCGTATCTGCATATCTGCGCCTAACAAAGGTGTCACTACGCACGACTTAAATGTTACGTTTATAACCGTGGCAACAGACCTCAGATGAGCCCAGACGCTCTGCAGCTCTTGTTTAATGTTCCTTGACATCTTTTAATTGTAATGGCACTAGATTAAACACTTAACAAATTTTACTATTACTATTTTATACATATCAGAATGCTCGCTGTTGTTTAGGTGCTTGTGTCAAATTCGTTGCTTTACATTTTAGGTTGAACTAGAACTGTGGTTACCGATAAATGTTACAAGAAGCCACCAAAATTGATGATTGTGTGCTATTAGCACATATTAGAGTCGTATAGCATTTCCTGGCTGGATCATTGCAAATTTACTGTCTCGCTCATTTGCAGTTTAAGCTATCGATAAATACATTTTCACGTGACGTCGCCTACGTCAGATCGACTTTGAAGATGCAAAGCATTCCTGATCTATCATTAGGGAGCAGGTTTTAATGGGGTCCCAGTAAGCCAGGAAGTAGCACGGAAGTCTGTTATTTAGTATCGACGATTTAAACTACACAAATGACTTCGCTCTAAGCCGGCAACCTATAAAGTTTATGTGAATAGGGCGATCGTGTGCGCAGCTGTGGCAGCGTGGCTGGCTGGATCGATGGGTAAATGATAGCACACCAGTCTGATTCAGGTCTGTCTGACCGGCCAGCCAACCAACCAGTCACCACCGCTGCCTATATCATCAATAATGCAAAGCAGTGCAGAGGAAAGTAGATCCGGCAAGTCATGGACCGGTGACAGATTCACTGCCTCCTCTCTCTCTCTCTCTCTCTCTCTCTCTCTCTCTCTCTCTCTCTCTCTCTCGCGCTCTCTCTGCATCTGTCTTTGTCACTCTGTCTCTCCGTCTGCCTGCTGTCCCCCACCCCTTCCTTCCCTTTTTTTTATCTCTCTCTCCCTCTCTTTATTTCTCTCTCTTTCGCTCTTGCTCTCTTTCTGTCTGTGTGTTTGTTCGATGCTCTATGTTAGCGTTCTGGGCCGAAATTGGATTAATAACTGAGCATAAAGTGGTTGAAAATGTAAGCAACACGTAGAGCCCTGCACACCCATGGGGGCAGCATGTTTGTGAACTGCTACTATTTGTCGAAAATGGCGACGTTTAGTTAGATTTCGCTCGAGTCGGGAAATGTATTAAATTATAACCGGGCACTAAAACTTGGACAACTCATAATTTTAGAGATTTTACCAATTCTGCGATGAAGAATTGTATTTTGCAATGAAAAGTTACGTTTGTAGCTATAATAGGTAATGCCTTATGGGATGAGGTTATATCAGACTGCTAAAAGCGCTTGGCCCATGCCACTACGCAGGGCTGTGCGTTATAGTTCTGGTGTTTATGTTGTGATATTGGGGATATATTGCTCTAAAACTTGAATAATAAAAAATACGCTGGTTACGCTACACATATTTAGCTGGACAAATATTTGTTGCTGTTGTATGCGCATGGTAGTTGATTTAGCTGGGTCTGGTGGATATTGAGGGTTAAAAACTAAACGGTAAAGGTTTCAAATTTACAGGTTAGACCACTTTAAAAACGGGTTTTTGTTATAACCCAGTACGTGGTATAAAATATTGAAATTGTTTGCTGATCAAAGGGAAATATCTAGCGAATGGCCACGTGGGATGTGATTGTGCATTGATCTTGACAGCTGGCATCCATCCTTTCTTTAATGTTTAATCCATCCATTTAAACTGTATATTTATTAATGCATGCACGCAAACTTTCGCCATGCTAGCTCCGTGGTTCATTAAAATTAATAAAACCAATAGTCTGGTGTCTATACCCAAACCCAATATTAATAGCAATTGTTTGCGTGTTTTATGCCCTTATTCATTATCTGTTTCGATACAGTCTGCACGCTGTGTTGTCTCTTACATCAAAAAGCTTGTTAGTGAGCAGGTATGCAACAATAGCATTCATTATTAATAAACACATGTTGCATTAAAGCGTCACAACAGTCCAGCCAGTCGCGCGTGTGGGTGGTTGCCTGCCTGCCTGCTGCTGTGTGTAGCCTACTTGGCTCTGTGTCTGCGTATACCCGCCGTGGAAGTTGATATTGATCTCGGACTGTCTAGGCGGCACTACGGCCCCACGCCGCACGCGCTCAGCCATAAAGCATGCGGTAACATATTCATGCCCCATTGGCCGCGAATTGCTGCTTTGTTCCCAATTCCACTCGGCTATTCGAGGCATTTCGGTTGTTTTGAAATGAGATTAGATAGTAGGGCGGCGGAGCTGAGACGCGGAGAGATGGACCGTGCTTGCACGGACTCGACACGTTGACATTTGTAGTGAGTTTGAGAGAGGAGAGTCAATCAGGTGTCCTATAGCCGCGCTCGATGTAGCTTAAACGGTATAATCATGCTCACGCGTTTTGTGAAACAATACTTCATTTAACTTATAGCATGTAGTCACACGTATGTAGCGGGTACGATGCTTTGTGGTAATGAAATTTTATGTTATCGTTTTTTTATGACAACATCGTATATTATTTAGGCAAGGCAATATGCTCTCTATCCTCTTCCCTGACCTGTGAAATCACAAGATATCGCAAGTGTATTACACGACTTTACTTCTCTCTCTTACTCTCTCGTGCTTTGATGTACAAAAACATAAGACAACAATATTATTCACATGTATATACACACACGCGCACGCACGCATGCACGAACACATACACACACGCGTATATATATTATATATATATATATATATAGTACGTATATGCCACAACCATACCACACAAGGAGAATGATTCCCCAAAGATATGATTTGAATTAAAATCATACTTGCTGTTTGCTCAGCTGTTCTGTTAGACCTTGCTGTATTGGCGTGATAGCAGATAAGTTGGTAATAATGTTTATCCTCTATACGCGTGTTAGTACAGTAATAACAACACGCGCACAGAAATAACATGAACACACGCACAACACGCACTCAACACGCACGCACGGCGCACCACCTCGGAGAGAGATACAGAAAGAGTAGAGAGAGCAGAGAGAGAGAGATGAAGAGAAGAGAGAGGGGGAGAAAAGAGAACGCGAGAGCGAGAGCGAGAGGAAGGGGCGAGAGAGAGAGAGAGAGCAGGAGAGAGAGAGAAGAGAGAGAAGAGAGGAGGCGCGAGAGAGACAGACCAGAGGAGGAGAGAGGAGAGATGAGAGAGAGAGAGAAGAGAGAGAGAGAGAGAGGAGAAAGAGACGCATGAGAGGAGTGAGAAGAGAGAGAGCAGAGAGAGAGAGAGGGAGAGGAGAGAGAGAGAAGGAGAGAGAGAGGAGCAGAGAGAGAGAGAAGGGAGAGGGAGAGGAGAGGGAGAGGGAAGAGAGAGAGAGATGAGAGAGAGAGAGGAGAAGAGAGAGAGAGAGAGAGAGACAGAGAGCGAGCGAGAGACAGCGAGAAGGAGAGCGTCTCATAATAATAGCGGCTTATATTATATAGTAAGTTATCAGTACCCTGTGATGTCGTGTAGCTGCAATAGCTGTGTGATTTGTGAGATTGTGAGATTGTGAGATGTAATCACAATGCGAGGTTGTTTGAAGTTTATATCACTAGCTCACAATAGACAAAATCGATCGTGCATTTGCTTTTTCTGTGCCGAACTATGCCGTATCTATTACCTTGTCATGTTTAATTGAGAACTCAGGTGAACAAAGTGTTACGATGAATTATAATCTTTAGCTAGCTTTAGTGACTATCGAAGAAATGCCAAGACATGTTCGCTTCGGTTCGAAATATGTTTGCTTCGGTTTCTATACGAAAAACCTCATATTCGTAGCACACGTAATCGAACACAAACAGTTATTCTGTGCAACGGTAACAGCATGCCTGTTTTTATCAATCTACGAGCAAATTCATTGTATTATAGCTAGTTGTAAATAATGAAAATAATATTAGAAAAAAGACTTATATAGGGATATAAATGAACTTTTGAACAAGGGAGTCCAACGGACTCCCTACCCTCAAAACGAGGGAGTCCGCAGCAAAATGAGTCCGCAGTCTGAGGTTCAAAATTAAAGATATTAACAATAACGCATGTGCTTATTTTTAAGATTCATGCAGTTGCACGTCTGCCAAATTTTCTTTGGACTTTAGCTGAAAACATACAGTAATTCAGCGAGGCCGTGCTCCAGAACGAACTAGTTAGTATGGCAGAATTTTCAGGGAGTCACACGGACTCCTGCATATGTCAAATCAGGGAGTCCGACAGTAAATCAGGGAGTATTTGACATCCGGACTCCCGTTAATTTCGCACCCTGCTTATATAAAATTTCATCCTTTACAGGTGCATGGCAACGGAGCTTGGCGTGAATACTCTCTGCTATACGCTGGAAGTTTCATTCTTCGGCTGGACAGCGAAAAATACAACTGCGATCATCCCCTATACTACAGATGCATGTATCCTTTCAGTGCTGCATTAAGTTCTCTTTTACTTAGGATCCATATCCATATCCAGATACTTATGGATTATATCCCATATGATACGTATCAGAAGTAGATAATAGGGAACCCCTAGATCCCCAAGATAACCTTTAGATTCCCTATTATCTACTTCTGATACGTATCCATACCATATCTGTATACATTAGTGTTTATGTTATTTAGGGTTCGTAACCATATCCAGGGGCCCGTTGTCAGAATTAGTCTTAACATTAGTCTTAACATTAACAATTTCTCCTAGACCGTCGACATCACTTTGTTTCGTATTGTTATGAGGAAATCTGCTACGATTTTTCATTCTCGTAACTTTGTAGCGTTTCTGTCAACGGTCTAAGAGAGAAAGTTCATGTTAAGACTAATGTTAAGACTAATTTTGTTTCGGACAACGGGCCCCAGATGTTTATCCTATAGGATGCATCTCCGTACCCTAGGAGGTGCATATTACCTATAAATTAGATCAGGAGCCTATAATACGTATACTATACACGTAAATATACGTACGTTATATATTATATTATACGTAACCTATATATTAGGGTCCATATTACTTTGGATTTGTGTTAGTATCCAGATGCTTATTCTATACGATGCATATCTGTACCTTATCTGTTTCGATTAAGATCCGTATTACTTGCCATCCGTGTCCATATCCGGATGCTCATCTTACACGATGCATATCGATACTGAGTCTGTTTTTATTATGCCTCGAATCCGTATCCAGGTACTTATCCCATACGATACATATCTGTACCACACTCGCTCGCACAAGGATAATTACGTGAGCCTCTATCGTTCCACATCGTCTCTACATTACGCTCGTTGATTTCTCAGCCACGCTTCAGACATCAAGCTCGGTAGGAACCTCGCGAGGACGTTTGCGCACTACTACACGCTGTGCGGCGTCATAGGGGGCGTGGCGGTGCCGCCGATCCCCTCGCGGCCCCCCGCGCACCGCGACGTCCTCAAGGCGTCCCGCACAACGCTGCCGCTCAAGTCGCCCAAGCTGAGGACGCCGCGAGCCACCGGCGTCGTCGATGCCACACAGTCGTTCGCTTACAAGCAGGCGCGGCACGCGTACGGAAAAGGGGGCGCCACCGGCGAGCAGGAGTGCGGGGCGCGGCAGGGCAGGGCGCGGTCGCGGCGGACGGCCGATTCGTCGGCGCCGTCGCCGGCGCTCATGATGGACAAGTTCGGACAGATGAGCATCTCTGGCGTGAATGCGCCGCGACAGCCGCGAGGGACGCCGCGTATGACGCTGTGACACCGCGCGTGATGACGCCGTGACACCACGGGTGATGATGTGACACAGTGCATGGCACGGTGACATCGCGCGTGATGATGTCGTTACGCCGCGCATGACGCCGCGATACCGTGCATGATTATGTGACACCACGAATGACACCGTGACACCGCGCATGATGATATGACGCCGCGCATGACGCCTTGACACCGTGCATGATTATGTGACACCACGCATGACACTGTGACACTGCGCGTGATGATATGACGCCGTGCATGACGCTGTGACACCGCACGTGATGTGCCTGCGATGCTGTGACACCATGCATGATTCTGTGACACCGCAAATGACGCGATGCGCATGATGCTGTGACTATGCATGACACCGTGACCATGCATGATGCTGTGACACTGCGCATGATGCTGTGACACTGCGCATGATGCTGTGACACAGTGCATGATGCTGTGACACTGCGCATGATGCTGTGACACTGCGCATGATGCTGTGACACAGTGCATGATGCTGTGACATTGCACATGGCACTGTGACACAGTGCATGACACTTGCGTGATGTTGCGCATGGCACTGTGACACAGTTCATGATGCTTTGACGTTTGACGTTGTGCATGGCACTCTGAAATGGACACCATTTGCTACGCTGTGAGAGGGACACTGCTCTATGTGGGCTTTCCCTAGGTGTTTGTTGAAAAATGCTAATGGAAAAAAAACCTGTTAGATACCTTATACAGTGCAGATAAACAGATCTGTCTAAACATAATCCACATGATCGAGCCAGTGGTCTCATCTTGTTGGTTTGCAGTTAGCTCTTTGCGCGTGATATCTGTTAGTCCAGCCTAGGATAACTCAAATTTGTTCGAGTTAACTTGATTGGTTTCAACTGAACACGTCAATGATCACTAGCTTTTTAGCAGCTTATATATTCCATCAAACCGGTACACGTGTACTGTCTCGGTGATTATTCTTGATTTGCAGTGTTTAGCATGATACTCGATAGTCACTGCTATTTATACCATTATATTATTAAAGCATTTGTTATTAATATATTATTTTATCACTCCTTTCCCGTAAAAAATCTATTTCGTCATTTTACTCAGTTGTATACAACCCGTTGTGAATGTTTTTATATGCTAAGGTTAGTGGGTTGTGCATAATGTACATGATGTGTACATCATGATAATGTAAATTTAATATATTGTTCAAGTTATTTTTGTCGTAGTTATGGTCCCTAGATAATTACATATGCGCATATATATGTGATAACTGGGAACTATACTGGACATGTATACATGTGGCATATTTATGGTGCTATATCTATGTCCCTTTCCATTTCCTCACCATTTACCGCGTTCCGTCTTGCGTCGCGCGGAGCGCGAATGCTCTCTCTCTCTCTCTCTTTCTCTCTCTTCCTCTTGATCTTCTCCTCCCGCTAAGTCTTCCCAACTATCTTCCTTATAATAATTATTCCTTCCCACCTCTCTCTTTCTTATTCCTTTCCTTTCTCCTCCCTTTATCCTCCATCTGCATGACTAATATACTGGTTATGTTTAAAATATTCTGAACACCATGTTCTTTGAGATGTATTATTTTAGGTATAAGAAATTGAATTTGGGTCTATAACGTTCGATTAAGCGCAAACATGTGCTTAGGTTTCTATCTCCGCTCTATACTACATACCTGAACCTATTTTCTTGTAAAATATTCGTTTAAGAGTGTATCGTCAGGTAGCAAACAACTTAGGCTAATGCTTATTTAAGTGTGTACGCGGTTTTTTTGTTCCGATTCTTATCGACTTTTATAAACGAGCGCGAATTATGGAAAAATGGTAGTTTATATTGAAACGTGTTGAAATTAAGCGAAAGGATGCCAAATTAATTCGAATGTACTCTGTCGTGGAGTCTATATAGAACTAGTCTCTCGAATAGCTTGGTTTATTGTTGGTTTTATGTTGGTCAATGGCCCGTGCTTGCCATAGCAGTGCATTGCTCCAGAACCGTGTTCAATGCAGAACTACTCATTATATTATTACAATAATAATTAATTATAAATCATTACAGAATTATACAGATTTACTCGCCGGCTACATATATGCTGTCACGGTGTCAGCGAGACATATCTAGTATTAATATGTTCTTGCCTATAGGATGTTGTTTGATTACGTTTTCATGTTACCAAAGATCAATAATTGTTGGTTACTACGCTGGCGTGCTCGCGGTTTCACCGACAACCCAGGGCCCCGTTGTTATAGAAACATCGTGAATAGTAGTGACGAATGAATCATCATTCATCAAAACATGAATACGTCTGAAATGTCACGACTTTTGCACGGCACTTCACTTAAAAAGTCATTTTGGACTTAGAATGCCAGCTATTTTTGATGTTTGTGACAACGGGCCCCTAGCGGGAATCACGATTTCATCACGAGTAAGTAAATAAGGAATAATCCTTCATGAACTTACTTCTAACATGATGAGATAGTGTTGAGGATTTTCTATCGCAGATATAAGCAATGGTGAGCAGTGTGTAGCAGCGTGTGTATGGTCAGTAGTGCAGCTATGTCTGGTAGGTTACCAGTAACGAGTCTTATAGTAACGTGTAGCTATATGCGACGCGTATACTGTACTTCGATTAAGTGTTTCGCCTGCCAAAGTTTAATTCCGAGTATGTCCGAGGTCCACCGAATTTCAATTGACCGCTGAATAGTAGCAATTATATAAGGTTGGTGATAAATGACAATGGGTAGATTGTCTACCGAGTCCTTGATCTCGATGCCTCTATTTTTACGGCATGCCATTAGAAAATGGTATTATCTTCCTAGTCACATTCCATACCACATGTTTATGTGGTTAATGTTATTTACGTTTTGCTTTTGCGAAAATCTTATACAAGTGTATATGTACATATAGCGTGGCTTTCGGAATTTTGATGTTTTCCCACCTTTAATCTTCCTATATAGAAGAAGGATATGCGATATTAGTAAGAAGTGATCGCACGAGAGCGTCGTGAAGGAAAAATACGATCGTACATTTTGACATTTAGTGAATTCACCGGTCCCATGTTCTGAAATTACGAGACCAGACCAGCAAAACATGGATTCCATATTCGCTTAATGACTTTCGTGATATCAGTTGAGTAGGTCGATTGTGCGTATGAAGCCATGTAACTAGTGTGCCGATCCTTGCCACAAAATATATGTAATTGTAATACAATATACCTCGTACGAATATACCTTTGTTCGATTATATTCGTATGTATATGTACACACGCGCGTACACACACATACATATACATGTATCCGTATACATACATGCACACACACTCGTACATGCACGCACTCATACACTTACCAAAATAATATATTAGCAAATTGAGCTGACATTTAGAGAGTAGGGTAATGACTTTCCAACCGAGGTGTGAGAGGGCGGAGTACGATGCAGGGCGAGTTTAACGACCTGCACACAGTAGTTCAACCTTCGGCGTAAAATAGAAACAGTATGGCACAGAAGAGCCTATAATATATCGGATGTGGGTCTGGTCGTAATATAAAACGAAAAGCAAACACGAGACGAGGCAGGATGTATAGGTGACTGTTCCCGTGACGTCAGCTTTTCATAGGTGACGCCACACATTCTGTATGAACGAATATAGTTTCACTCGACTAAAGCGTGATGCGATTGTCAGAGAAATCATTCGACATTTTGCGTTTTATTTTTTCAAGGCCGTTTGGCGTATGGGTGGATGTATCATGGTTGTACGGTTTATTTAAAGGGAATTTCCTAGTCGACGCTAAAGAAGAAAAATCCAACTATTAACCTGAATGAAACCTAATAGAGATAGTCCTACGTATACTATGAATCGATTTATATTTTATTCTTATATTTAATTCTTCCGGCAGCTAGAAGCTATCTCTGCCTCAATGGAAATTTGAATAAGCAAACAGACGACGGTGTACATTATAAAAATTAGACTATTCCATGGCTTAACGCGCAATAATACATATTGATTCTAGTTTTTAATTGGGTAAAAACTCAAATATGCATGAGAATAAGAGACGTGACGTAATACGAAAGAAACCAGAAAGAGGGACAAGAAAACGAAATAAACAGCGAACGAGAGAGAAAAGGAAAAGAGGAAAAGAGAGAGGGGCACACATGCACACACACAAACATACACATACACACACACACATACAAAGAGAGAGAGAGAGAGAGAGAGAGAGAGCAGAAGAGGAACGAGATGAGAGATGAGAGACGAGAGAGAGAGCAGCGAGAGGAGAGCGAGCGAGAGAGAGCGGAGAGACAGACAGACAGACAGTCAGCAGACAGAAGAGAGAGGGGGAGACGAAGCTTTAGAGAGGCGCACGAAGACGGAAAGTGAAATCTAATTCTTGCGCTACGCATAGAATACGCCAAACAGCCGACCCACGATGAAAGGCCTTCAAAATTAGTTGTAACATAATTCATCGCTGCATGAATAGCAATCAGGTATATTGCTCTCAGAGTTGTTCACACTAATCGCCCTCACACTGAACTAGTATCGAGCAGGCCCCCAGCACGCCTCTACGGCACGCACCCGAACATGCACGACGGTCGGCACGCAGGCGTCACGAAATCAAGAAATCGCAGAGACGAGACTGGAGGCAAACTGCTCACAACCAATGTCAGCGGGCAATTCATCTCGTCCCGCGCTAAGAGAATTTTCGGTGACCGCTGCCGAGTTCTTCGCCATTCTTCTGTCGGAGGCCTGCACGCGCATCGCATGCGCGTCATACCCACCCATCCCCCCGCGCTGCCACGCAACTCAGCATTCTAGTTGGCAGCTGTGTGGGTGTCAGTTCTGCTCGGCTGTATAATGTGTCTCGCGTCGTTCGCTACGTAGACAGAAAACGATATTTGGTCATATTCGAGCCGTGCTCATTTAGTTCCGCAATATTTCGGCGACTCGGAGATTCATATTCGTATCTGCGAGAGTTGGCTTCGGATCTGTTTGCTCCCTTTTCATGCAGCGAATGGCGAAGCAGGATGCGCATCATGTCGCCAAATAAACGTGACGGGAATCGGGCGATAGCGAGGAACATGCAGCGCTGTGTAATAAAGGTTCGAATGACGCGGCCAATCGTGTGAATAGAGATCGAGGAACATTTGCGCGCCGCGGGATGTATGAAGGTTCGAATTGACGGAATCGGTGATAGACATCGAGGAACATGCGCCGTGTAGAGGTTCGAAAATTGACGGGAACGATGATAGAATCGAGGAAACATGCGGCGCGCGGTATGAAGTTCCGAGATTGATGAATCGGTGATAGAAGCGAGGAACATTCACGCGCGTGTGATATGAAGAGTTCGATTGACGGGAATCGGCTGATGAGAATCGATGAAGCATGCAGGCGCGCGGTATGAAGGTTCGAATTGACGGGGAATCGGGTGATAGAATCGAGGAACATGACGCGCGTGTGTATGAAGGTTCGGGGAACTTGTACGGGAATCGATGGATAGAATACGAGAACATGCAGGCGCGTGTGTAGATGAAGTGTTCGAAGTGATGGGAATCGGTGATAGCAAGTCGAGGAACATTCACGCGCGCTGATGTATGAAGGTCTCGCGAATTGACGGATCGTGATAGAATCGATGAACATGCAGGCGCGCGTGCTATGAAGGTTGAATTGACGGGAATCGGTGATGAATCAGGAACATTGCAGGGCGCGTGGTATGTATGAAGCCGTTCGAATAAAAGTGATGGAATCGGGATAGAATCGAGGAACATGCCGCGCGTGGGTAGTGAAGGTTCGAATGGACGGGAATCGATGATAGAATCGCAGGAACATGCATGAGCGCGTGTATGAAGGTTCGAATGATGGGATCGGTGATAGAACGAGGAGCAATTCACGCGCTGTGGTATGAAGGGTCAATTGCGGGAATCCGGTGATAGAAATCGTATGAACAGCAGATCCGCGCCGGGTATGAAGAGGTCGAATTGACGGAATCGTGATAGAATCCAGGAAACATTCACGCGCGTGTGTATGAAGTTCGAATTGACGGGAATCGGGCGGTGAGTAGAATCGAGAACATGCAGGCGCCGCGTGTAGGAAGCGTTCGAACTTGGACAGGAGAATCGTGATAAATCGAGAACATGCGCGGCGATCGGGCCCAACATCCCCAGTGCCGTGTATGAAGGTTTGAATTGACGGGAATCGGTGAGTAGAATCCGGAGGAGAACATGCGCGCGTTGTGTGTTGAAGGTTCATGGATGATGGGAATCCGGTGATAGAATTGAGGAACATGGGGCAGCGCGCGTCGTGTTTATGAAGGGTCGAAATGGACGGGAATCGGTGGATAGAATCGAGGAACATGCGCGCGCGTGTGTAATGAAGGTGTGAATCGACGGAATCGGCTGGGGCAGATCTGGATGCTCGTGATAGAATCGAGGAACAGGCAGCGCGCTGTGTGTGTATGAAGGTTCGACACTGACGGCGATTACGGCTGATAGAATCGGAGGAACATTCCACGCGCGTGTTGATGAAGGTATCGAATTGATGGCGAGCGGTGATCAGAATCGAGGAAGCTTCGCGCGCGCGTGTGGATGAGCGTTCGAATTAGATGGGAATCGGTAGCATAGAGATCGAGAACATGCGCTGGCGCGTGTGTATGAAGGTTTGAATCGACGGAAATCGTGAACTAGAATCGTGCTTGGAACATGCGAGGCGCGGTGTATGAAGTTCGAAGTGACGGGAATACGGGATAGAAGCGAGGAACATTCACGCGGTGACCGTGTGTATGAAGGTTCGAAGTGATCGGGAATCGGTCGATAGAATGAGGACGAACATGCGCTGCGCGTGTGTATGAAGGTTCAATTGAGGTGGAATCGGCTGATAGAATCGAGAACATGCGGCGCCGCGTGTGATGAAGGTTTGAATGACCGGATCGGTGATAGAAATCGAGGGACATGCGCGGCGCGTCGGTACTGAGGTATCGGAAGTTGACGGGAATCGGTTTGATAAATCGAGGAACATGCAGGCGCGCGTGTCAGAAGGTTCGAATCGACGGGAATCGGTATAGAATCAAGAACATGCGCACCCGCGTGGGTGTATGAGGTGTTTAAGTTGACGGGAATTCGGATAGAATCGAGGAAAAAAAA
>NW_014577079.1:576402-583604 GCF_000485595.1 Priapulus caudatus
AGATAGATAGATAGATAGATAGATAGATAGATAGATAGATAGATAGATAGATAGATAGATAGATAGATAGATAGATAGATAGATAGATAGATAGATAGATAGATAGATAGATAGATAGATAGATAGATAGATAGATAGATGCATAATATTGTAAACAAACCCCACCTGATAGTAATGGTTGGTGAGTTTCCATGCAGTGCACGAGATGTCAAGGATAGCGGTAATGTCCAATGCAGATTAATATGACTCGGTGTATACAGTTGATATATATATCATATAGGCAAACTACATAAAATACAGATGAAATAACACCAAAATTTTAGGCTGAAAATAACCCGTTTTTTCTGCCTTTTTTCGCAGTGTAAACTGTATAAGCCGGGTTAGATTTCTTTATGTGGAAACGGCTTATATACCATTTTAAACATAATTGTTCCATTAAGCGGAACATGACGATTATAATGGCCATTTCATTCTTGTCACGGACCGTTTAATCGGATTGGTTACCATGGTAACTAACGTACGAAATGTTCTAAATTACATGCTCTGACTCCAAACAATGATATGATAGCAGCCGTAATATTTCAGTGAACATGAAAAGTAGCGTGTCTAATTTATCAAGTTTAGCTATCAGTCTGACGCCAGTTCAATGTATCATTATTACATGTGATCAATGCTATCAAAAGTAGTGCTGGCTGACTACTCTCCCCCATTTATGTTTGTTATTTACCGGTTGCATTACCACTTTTACCGCTTTAATTCTATCGCAATTTCGATTACCAATTTTGATCAACATTTTACTATATTAATAACCGTCGTAGTAGAGTAGAAATAAACGCGTCTGCACCATGAGCATGACTTGCAAGTGAGCAAAGAGCATTCTATTTTATTATACATGATTTAATAATGATTTAAATACATGCCACACTGTATTATAATACGTGATTTCAAATCCCATGCGAACTACATTACATAGTACCGTTGAGAAAACGTATAAACATATACAATTTATACGTATAATTAAAGATTCCATAAATATAATAATTTTTAAACATCATAAACATTTGAATTTTATTAAGCTATTTGCGAACATTTGCGATGGTTATGATATCGTTAAACACAACCCAACGCAACGCAACACAACACAACACAACACAACACAACACAACACAACACAACACAACACAGCACAACACAACACAACACAACACAGCACAACACAACCCTACGCAACACAATACAACGTAACACAACATAAAACAACAAGACGACGCGCTACGACATAACGTAACGCAACCCAGCGTAACACAACACACGACCACACAAGACCAAACGACTCAACGCGACACATAAGAATGTAACACAACATAACACATCCACACGACGCAACCAACGGGCTTCGAGCTTCGGGCTTCAACGCCTCAGCGGTGACATTGCGCGGGCAACCAACGCGGCAGGCAGTTAGCGATGGAAACAATTAAGAATAAGGATGCTGGGCGCGCGGGCAACACAACAAAAGGCTCGCATCAGTATGCTGCGCGCGGGCCAGTCGCATACATGTTACTTCCATTAGTGCGCTGCGCCCCGGCCGCGCTTTTCTCGCGCCAAGCTACGAACTGCTGATGAGATGTCAACGCGTCGAAATATCCGGCGACAGCTTTGCCTGAACTCTAATCTTGACTTAAAAAGTAGGAATTTCCATGAAAATGCGGGAAGAGGAAGGCGAGGAATGAAAGCACTCGTGGGACGAAAGCGCGCGCGCGCGCGCGAGAGAGAGAGAGAGAGAGAGAGAGAGAGAGAGAGAGAGAGAGGATTCGGAGCATGCGGCGGTCGAGACGAGACTGCTGACGAAGGTTTTGGCTCTTGAGCAGAAGACAGGCTCGCTCGCTCGTTCACTCGCCCAAACAATTGACCAATCTCTCAAACGCCGCCGTGTGTACCTTACTCGAACTCGCGAAACGCGAACTCGCGAACTACGAACTGCGAACTACGAACTCGCGAAACAAAGTCGAGTCGAATATTCGAGCTTGATATGCGTGCCTGTTGTTCGATTAGAACAAACTCTCAGCGCATGCGAAATACGATCGAGTTGCTCGCGCCATTACCACGTGACAGCCGATGGCAACGCCCCTCGGATGACGTAAATCGTTAAGGCATTCCGAAAATGTGAAAGCTTGCGATTTAATCGCCATCCGAAAACGCCATTTCTCATAAAAATTGTCACGTTGGTCAATGAAGACCGCCAAGATGATACCCACCACGTAGCCATCACCAACATTGAGTAATTCATTGCGGATTTACTCATTGTTGGTGTGACAACAATGATAAGTAGTACCCTACGATTGCTAACAACGATGAGTATTACCCTAATGAACTTACGCATTACACATGTTTGTTTATCTGAGAATTACATCCTCAAAATGTACGCGAGATTGCTGCATGTTTACTGTGGAAGAAATGTGACTAATGCCTATGCGTAAAACAATAAATAAACAACGACGTTTTCCTTATAAACCGTTAAAATTGGTGGCCAAGAAAACACCATTTGCGCAGGAATATATTTCATTGCATCGTCCTATGGGTTTACGTTATATCACGTCCTTCCCAGTAAGTTTACATGTATAATCTGCGAAGGAAGCGCAGTATAGAACATTAGATCTTTGAGAAATGGCGGATATTCATGAAGGCATAGCATGTTTGGTCCTTATTTACATACGCGTCATCGACCGCTGGAATCCTTTGTGAGCTCACGGTGATTAATGATCCACTGAGAATGACTAAGAATTCATACCACGTCTAGACGTATTAGATCACCGTAATCCTTGCTACATATCCTCAACCACGATAAAACTATATGTACACTGTGGCGGTTTCTATTGTCATGAGAAAAAAACCACCACCAGCCACCACCAACACATATTTATACGTTATAAATGCAGGCACGTAGCGCTCGTTAGATCAGTGCAAGGGATATTTATTTTTTATAAATTTTCTCTCGATACACTGTTTTTATGTGCACGTGGCTTAGGCGATAACGATGACTGGACGGCAAGCAGGAGCTAGCTGGGAAGGGCGGACCCCAACCCTAACACCGCGCTGAAGATTGCGAGCGAGGTATATTGAGCATAAATAGTTTCTCTACTCGGTTTACGTATGTCTCCCCACGCATCACATGCAACTGACGCTGCTGATTGTCTTCTTGCCAGCCGACTCAGTGTGGCCAGAGCAGCTTCAACGCGAGATATAGCGAGGCGTGATATAGCAGCAGGAGTGTCATAATATGGTCATAAATGGACTAATATACTCCATGCCCTACGGACTAATATGGACTATATAGGCTACATTATGACACTCCTGATAGCAGGCGAGTCGCAGCGCCCACACACACATGGCAGGGTTAAAGTTGAATTCTGCCATTCTATTAGATCCTAAGTCATTTATTTACTTGTAGTTGTCTATATGTATCCTATTATCTCCGCGTCTGCATCACTCTTATCAAACTTTATATAACTCTATTCGATTTCTTCTGCGTTTAGAGCTTAGGAAATACGGGCCGGGAGATTCTATGGGTAAGAGACCAGGAGATTCTATGATCTATGTGCACAATCTATGGATTAGAGGCTCGCCTGCCAAATTTCCTATAGGCCCAATGCAGAGTCCCCACCTTGCTCCCATTACAGATTCACTCCACTGTTCTCAGTCTATGTGCAGTGACGCTGCGACAGCAATGCTAGCGCGTGTGTGGCCCACGAAGTGTGCCCCGACTTCATGTGAACTTACTTCGCCACGCACGCACCCCCACTCCGCGTTCTTCCTTCCTCCGCGTTTAATAAAGAACGTAGCTATTTTTTCGCGCGACCTAAAGGTCGAGAGTTCGAGCAACGTGTCGCGAAACAGCGCCGATGAAGAAATCTAATACCAGCTCGCCGCCGCCGCCGCCGCCGCCGCCGTTGCTTGTTCGCATCTGAATACTCGTCTCTCCGCAATCTTATTACAATGGCGTTTTCACTTCACAAAGGCTCTCTCGCGAAAAGAAGCGGCAAGAATGAATAATATGAGCAGGAATCTACTCCCCCCCCCGCGCCCCGGCCACGAGGAAATACTAACCAGACAATCGAAGATCGCGCACGGTGACAAAAGTACAATTACACATGGGCCAGGCGCGGAGATAGCGCCGATTCCAAACGCACGGAGGCGAAGAGAGCAGCGCAATTGAATATGCCCTCGTGTGGGTGTAAGAGAGTGAAAGAGAGAGAGAGAGGGGGAAGACAGAGAGAATGGGGAGGAGCGAGAAAATGTAGAGAGTGAGATAGAGAGAGGGGGAAAGAGAGAGAGGGGGGAGGGGAAGAAGAGGGAAGAGAGGGGAGCTAAGGAGAGAGATAGATAGATAGATAGAGACAGAGAAAGAAAGAGAAAGAGAGAGAGAGACAGAGAGCGCACGAGAAAGAGAGAGAGAGAGACAGAGAGAGAGAGCGAGAAAGAGAGAACGGCGCGGTGCGAACACGTCGGCAGCTGCTGATATGTGACCAGCGACGTCGGCCACGATCAGGCAACGGACGCGCCGCGGCGGTATTAGCATGCTGGCTGGCGAGCCGACGCTCTCAAAAACACATCGCAGCGCCACAGCGCTCGATTATTTACCCGACGGTTTCTCCTTCTTCTCCTCCAGCTCTCGGAACCAGATAACAGCCGCGCGAGCAGGAGAGATGTAATTAATGTCGCGTGGCCCGGGTCTCTCTAGATGTGAGCTGCATCGGTAAGGAAGCTCTCGGCGCCTTAATTACGCCTTGAGTCCGCGGCGATCGCTCTGCCAGCGCATCAACAGCGCGCTAAGTCTCCATTCGCAAACCCGGATTAAAAGATGTCGCGGAGGAGGCAGAGGAGGAGGAGGAAGAGAAGGCGAAGGACGAAGAGGAAGAATGGAAGAAGGAGAAGGAGGAGGAGAAGAAGGCGAAGGACGAGGAGAAGGAATGGAAGGAGGGAGGGAAGGAGGAGGAGGATGAGGAGGAGGAGGCGGAGAAGGCGAAGTACGAGGAGAAAGTAAAGGGAAGAAGGAGGAGGAGGCGGCGGCGGAGAAGGCGAAGGACGAGAAGGAGGAAGGAAAGGGAAGGAGGAGGAGGAGCAGGAGGAGCAGGAGAGAAAGAGAAGGCGGAGGAGGAAGAGGAGGAGGAGGAAGGGAAGGGAAGGGAAGGAGAAGTAGGAGGAGGAGGAGGAGGAAGAGGAGGAGGCGGAGGAGGAAGAAGAGGAGGAAAAAGGGAAGGGAAGGAAGAGGAGTAGGAGTAGTAGTAGGAGGCGGCGGAGGAGGGGGAGAAGGAGAAAAATGGGGAAGGGGCTTCTACAATCGGACGGAGCAGCCTGTCACGGGGTCTGCGCTCTTTCATGCCGCGTTCTCCCGCACTTCGATGGTTCTCTTCGTGTTTTCGGATGTTGTCTCGGTGCGCATTGTCGTCGCTGCGATATTGAGCGTGTCGGTTTGCCGGTCCGTTGTATCGTATATAATCCTGTTTGTATACCTAACCCCTTTCCAGCGCGCAGTTTCGGATATGATCCGGGCACAATGGGTGTTATACGAGAGTATTCCGAAATTATTTTCGTGTCTGCTGATAAAATCTGCGATTCGAATCCTTTCATATAGCGATAGGCCGTTATTTGCGGGCAGCAAGCGAGGGTGAATTTTCTCCTCCGCTTTCTGCTCGTTTAACGAGTGCAAGCAGGCCTCCCTATAATTTACACTTATAATTTGGTTTTGGTTTAGTAGTCTGTCAATGATATAAGTTTCGCAATTTCTTTTTCGCGTAAATTCCACAGCCGCTCTTTCAACATTCTCCGTCTACTTAGATGCCACTTGAATGCCATCAGCGCACACATGGCATGATACGAATAAATGGATAAAATGACAAAATCTCGAAAATCTCTCAAATGGCTCCACTTCAAACGTTTCTATTTGCTAAAGCCAACCATCAATACCTACGCACATGGTGCCTATTTCAACAGCAGACTATTCTTAATAACATACGCCCATCTTCGTGGCAAAATATTAAGGGTTTCAAAAAGTTTCTGAGCATATAATAGACCAATGTTTAACCATCTTGGCGTGACGATTTACCCATTGGATCTCGATCGGAGTCATTCGAGAAATTGCTCAGCGTGCAATTGTTTCTACTAAGTGCTGCCACTCACAGTATGTATTGTCATCCCGCATGTATTGGACGCATGTATTGGACGCATGTATTGACATCCCATAATACACGGTGTGTATAGAACACATAACGCTTATGCCGCCCACTACGACCGCATGTTCTAATGATGAGTTTTGCAAATGTGCCCGCAATGTTTGGTACACTTGTAATAGAAGTAAAACAAAACTGGGTGACATCAAACCACCTTCGTCAAATTACGGCATAGGCGCTATTGCTTCACGGCTATATGTAGGGCCTATCTCTAATCTACACGTGAATTGAGTTGTCGTAATTAACTATCAATCATGTCCAGTGCACGCTTTTATGTTTAAGATTTCAATATATTGCAAAATAGATGAGAGAGCGCATGTTATAAGTTGGTGTATGTGTAATAGTACAAGTATAATGTATTGCATAATAATAATAATAATAATAATAATAATAATAATAATAATAATAAAGTGGTTGAAGTGGTTAAGGTTTTAGAAGAACCTTAAGGAACTCCCTGGCTACCACACTGCCCAAGAAGTGCAGAAAATCGCACTACTGGAAACAGCACACATCCTGCGAAAAATTCTGGATTGAATCCCTATGTACCAGGTTGGGACACGGTCAACCCAGAAGCCACAGGCTAATGCCGTGATCCACTTTGCAAATAATAATAATAATATATTATGTATGTGCGGCGGGGTTGAGTTGTGCATTTTTATAGTCTGACGCACACTTGTATTACCACGTAATGTATGAGAATGTGGGTATGTGTATCGAGCGCACATTCACATATTTATGTTAATAGAGGCTTTTGTAAAATATATGAATATACAAATGGTTTATTCCCATTTCGCCATTTTCCCACTTCGCCATTTGCCATTTCGCCATTAAAAATTCCCACTTCGCCATTTGCCATTTCGCCATTAAAAATTCCCACTTCGCCATTTGCCATTTCGCCATTTCCCGTTTCGCCATTTTCCCATTTCGCCAGTTTCCCACTTCGCTAGTTTCCCATTCCGCCATTTCGTCCTATCT
>NW_014577079.1:584683-590124 GCF_000485595.1 Priapulus caudatus
TCGCGCTCTCTCTCTCTCGCTCTCTCTCTCTCTCTCCCTCTCGCTCTCTCTCTCTCTCTCTCTATCTATCTATCTCAGGCACACAATATCGAGAGTGCGTACATCAGGCGGCTGACTAACGTGATCAACCACCAACAAAGAACCGAAATAACTATTAGATATCGCACCATAAACACGCATAAATAGGTGCTAGTAGTTGCAATATGCATCGTCACGTCTGCATCTGCCAGGAAAAATTGTCACGCATGTAACTTATTTCTTTACGCGCCTACATGATTGACGAGATCCGATCTTGCGCGGGAAAACAAGTGGCGCCCGATGAGCAGCTGATGAAATTATATTAACAATAGCAGGTAATTGAAGATGATTTCTGTCGCCGAAGGTTCGATATCAGCGTTCATGCTTTTACAAGTAGTTTCGTATTCTAAGATTTCTCATCTTTACGGGAAACTTCTTGATGGACATCTCTCGCGCTCTCTCTCCCCCTCTCTCTCGTTCTCTCGCGATATGTATATATATATATTTATATATATATTCGAAAACCGTAAAATAATTACAGACCACCACTCCACAGTAGTGACACGCACGCACGCGTGCACGCAAACACGGGCACACGCACACATCCACGCACGCACGCGTGCACGCAAACACGGGCACACGCACACATCCTCCACGCACGCACGCGCAACCTAAACGACTTCGTCTCCAAAACAAAACGAAAAAAAGAAGGATAAAATGAAACGCTACAAATTGAACTTTGATGTACTTCTGCATCGCTCGTGCGTGCCGTCTGCCTGCGCCGCTCGTGCATGCGCGATTAAGCGTGCGCGCCGCCACTTCACGCCGTCTCGGCAGCACCGGAACCCGGGCGCAGTGGCGACAGCTCCGTACGACCGGCACCCGGGCGCTGTGGCGGCGGCCGTCACCTGAGCGGCTGGAGGAGATCAAAGGCGCCGGTGCCTCCGCGTGTCAGACGGCCGAGCACGATGCGCGCCGACGGCGACTGCAGGTCGTCTGCTAGGCCTGCAAAAGTCACGACAGGTCTATACATACATACATGCATTATTAAAATAAAGATAATATAGATAAATAAATAAATATTTATATATATATATGTTGTGCGTGCGTGCGTATATATATATATATATATATCTTATATATAATATCATATTTATTTATATACCGGCAGCAAACGAGCGCACGCACTGCCAACGCAGGCCGCACACAAGCGCACACAACACAACACACATCACACACACACACACACACATTGGGGGGATCATGGTGCGCACACTACGTTACCCCCACGGGAGGAAAGGAGGAGGAGGGGGAGGGGGAGGGGAGGGGGAGGGGAGGGGGAGGCGGGAGGGGAGGGGAGGGGGTGAACTCTCACGCTCGATGCGTTCTCGCATCGTGTGAATGAAGCACGCTGACCGTGCGTAATCGCACGCGCGCGCCGACTTCGCTCGCGGCAGACGATCGCAAAAAGGAAGGGATTAACTGTCAGACGATATGATCCCCCGCGCTTCATTGTTACGCAATTAAACAAATAATCTCGATGTGCCGCGCACAGCCATTGATCCATATATAATAACGACGAGAAAATTACACTGTACTAAGTCATAACATGATTATATACGTATCAGGAGTAGCTAACCGGGGAATAGGATATTACCCCTATTATCTATACTTCTGATATATATATATATATATATATAATTGTTAATATATCATTGATTATGGAGGGGGGTTGCAAAACGCAAGCTTTGTTTTAGTGCATAAATTGTGAATAAACTAATTTACCTAAACATTCCTACATATGCTTTCTTATACGGTACCTATAATCATTTATTAATGCTTTCATATGCTAATAAGTAAATTACTGGCGAATTTTAATGAGCGTATATTGGGTAAAATTACGCGTGAAAGTCACAGATTTTTTTCGCTGGCGTATTTTACTGAGTATGCGCCGCAATTACTGTAATAGCATTCGGTGGGTGAACAGGGGTGGGGGCGAAGTAAATAGCATAATCATTATGAGTCACTTACATAAACGAAGTGGAACTAAATGTAGACACACGTCCGATGCAGAACACAGTTATCATATAGATGCACCACCGACATTCACCAGCTAGCACTTATGAAAAGGTCAAACGAGGATCCATTGACCATTTCAGCGCTATATATAGATTTAGTTAGTGCTTAATATCCTAATTCAGGCAAACATAGCAAACTATTATATTATATTATTATATAAATAGCAATATTCTCCAAGAGCGCTTGGAGCTCACGGGGAGGCTATATATACCAAGCTAATGGGTTATATATATATATATATACACACATATATATATAATATATATATACATATATCGCACACCCGCATATATGTATATAGGCCTACATATGTATGAGCACTAGATAGAAAAATATATAAGATTCAACGGGCCGATGTAGACGATGAACGAGCGCCTGAACGTTCGATCAACGTTCGCGTGAACGTAGACGATGAACGAGCGCCTGAACGTTCGATCAACGTTCATCGTCTACGTTCGAGCAACGTTCGCGTGAACGTTCGAGCAACGTTCGCCTGAACGTTCGAGCAACGTTCGCGTGAACGCTCGAGCAACGTTCGCGTGAACATTCGAGCAACGAGCGCCTGAACGTTCGATCAACGTTCGCGTGAACGTAGGCGATGAACGAGCGCCTGAACGTTAGATCAACGTTCGCGTGAACATATAAGCGGTGCGTCGGCTCGCCGCTGGCCGTCCGTAAAGCGTGTAGCCAGCAGCCAAGACACACGCACGCACGCTCACGCACGCTCACGCACGCTCACGCACGCTCACGCACGCTCACGCACGCTCACGCACGACGCCTACCTGCGCACGGCGACACGACGGCGACATCGCGCCCCGTAAAACCTCACGCGAGCGTCGGCGTCGTGCCGCGCCCCATCGCGCGACGCGCGCAACCATAACTTTTACGGCGCGCAACGTAAAAGCGTACAATCCCAATTTTCGCAGCGCCAGACAGACAAGACTATAGCGTAATCTGCCACTGAAGCCGTATAACCGTCTGCACTTAATAGTCGATCCCAGGACAAATTTTCCAAATGAAGTTTTAATAGCGAAATTGGCTTCATCCTTATAATCAATTTTAAGCTCTCCATTAGATGGAAGCGGGTTTTATGGCGACTGCGCCACAATGCGAATCAACCATGGTCGGCGTGGCTTTACGACCGGCCCATATCAGTTTTACATCGACTGATGGCTCGGTTAATAATTGCATTTTTTTCTGGATTTTTGTTGGAAAAGCATTTCAATTGAACCCGAGAGTATTGCGAGACACGCTGCCCGAAATTTAACGACACTAATGATAAAGTTGCTATACGTTGGGCGAAGGCCCCGTCTATACAACGCCCCTTAGTCGTTACTTGTTTATAGATGATGTTCCCTCATTGCACGGCCGAGCGGAGAAGCAGATTACAAACCATTTCATGGCATCGCGACGAGAAATAATAGCGTTGAAATAAACAGCGGGAGGACACGAGGTCTAGATGCGGATTAACTGTTAATCTACTGGATATGCTATTAAAACCGGAAAACGGTTTACAGACAGCGAAGACGAAATGAGAAAACGGGAATCAATGGAGGCGAGCGCGCGAGAGAGCGCCTGTATTCAATCAATGAACGAAACGGACAAAGCGCGGCAAATCAACGATTTTCATCATATAATACGAAGACGCGTTAAAGAAACGCCATCACCAAGAGTCAACGTCTTGTGATCGGGCGCGCGCGTTTTCTTTCCTCGTCGCGCACCACTAAGAGCCCACTAAGAGCCCTCTAAGAGCCCCCCACTAAGAGCCCTCCTCCTTCCCCCTCCTCCTTCCTCCGCCCCCTCTAATAACTACTCGGCCTTCGCGACCGCGTCTCGATACCGACCAGCGCCACAGAGGCGACTGCGTGTGTAAAGCATGTGTTTGATGTTAATTATCAGAGGAACCTCCCCCTCCCCTATAGCTGCGCAGCGGGAGATCCTCCTCCATTCAACTTCAGCCGCGTCGCTTAGCCGTCTCCCAGCAAAGCCCCCGAGCCGCGCCGAATGGAAGGCGGTGCGTAACAACCGCCTTTGGGCGCGCCGGCAAAGTGAACTCGGGCATGCCTTTGCCAGATAACGCAGCGGCGGCAACGTGCGAGCAATATTCCATAGGCGAACTTCTGGCTCTTCTCTCTTTGTCTCTCTCTCTCTCTCTCTCTCTCTCTCTCTCTCTCTCTCTCTCTCTCTCTCTCTCTCTCTCTCTCTCTCTCTCTCTCTCTCTCTCTAATCGCGCCGACGGCGTTTACTTGTTAAAGTCTCGTGGTCGTCAAAGCCGCTGTAAGTTTGTGGTCATAACGTCGTTCCCACGCGTATACAGACACGCCCTACAACTGGGAGGCAGGCGCGTGCGTGCGTGCGTGCGTGCGTGCGAGCGTGCGTGTACATGTGTGCGTGTACATGTGTATGTGCGCGCGTGTGTCAGGAATAGGGAAGTGTTCGATTTACGCTGCAGGTGGCTACTCTAGGAGTGAGGGGGGCCTAGATTGTTCGCTATCTCTATCTACATTCTACATCTCTATCTACAACAGGAGACGAGATGCATTGAACTGTTACGATGCTAAGACGAACACAGATGTAATGACGATTGTTATTAAAAGCAAGCAGACAAGCAAGCAAGCAAGCAAACGAGCGAGCAAGCAAGTAATCAAGCAAACAAGCAAACAAGCAAGCATGCTAGCAGACAAGCAAGCAAGCAAGCAAGCAAGCAAGCAAGCAAGCAAGCAAGCAAGCTAGCAGGCAAGCAAGCAAGCTAGAAAGCGAGCAAGCAACTACACACAGGCAAGCAATCAGGCAAGCAAGCAAGCAAACAAGCGAGCAAGCTAGCAGGCAAGCAAGAAGCAAGCAAGCAAGTAAACAAGCAAGCAAGCTAGCAGGCAAGCAAGCAATCAGGTAAGCAAGCAAGCACGTAAACAAGCAAGCAAGCAAGCAAGCAAGCACGTAAACAAGCAAGCAAGCAAGCAAGCAAGCACGTAAACAAGCAAGCAAGCAAGTTAGCAGGCAAGCAAGCAAGTAGGCAAGTAAGCAAGCAAGCAAGCAAGCTAGCAAGCAATAAACAAGCAATCAATCACGCAGGCAGGCAGGCAGACAAGCAAGCAAGCAAGTAAGCAAGCAAGTAAGCAAGCAAGAAAGCAAGTAAACAACTACAGGCACGCAAGCAAGCAAACAACTACAGGCAAGCAAGCAAGCAAACGACGACCTACAGGCAAACAAGCAAGTAAGCAAACAACTACGTACAGGCAAACAAGCAAGTAAGCAAACAACTACCTACAGGTAAGCAAGCAAGTAAGCAAGCAAGCAAGCAAACAACTACATGTAGGTAAGCAAGCAGGCAAGCAAGCAAGCAA
>NW_014577079.1:590134-592026 GCF_000485595.1 Priapulus caudatus
CATCCATCCATCCATCCTTCCATCCATCCATCCATCCATCCATCCATCCATCCATCCATCCATCCATCCATCCATCCAACCACTTATCAATCCGTTCATCCGTCCGTCCGTCCGTCCGTCCGTCCGTCCGTCCGTCAATCCATCCGTCCGTCCATGCGTCCGTCCGTCCGTCCGTCCGTACGTACGTACGTACATACATACATACATACATACATACATACATACATACATCGCTCTCTCGCACTGCCCCTCCCTCTTCACATCTCATTCTCTATCTCATCCATCTCTTTTCTCCTTCTATCCCTCTGTTCTCTCCGCTTTCATCCCTTCCCGCTCTCCATCATGATTCATCGTTATCTATCGTTTAATTTTCTCTCTCTCTATCGATATACAGAACCACGCCCCAATCGCCACTCAGCAGATGGGTTTTTGGAATCAGTTACTTAAACCTGGTCCATGTAATCGTTGATTTTGCACGAATTGTGAAAGTATGATGTGGCAGCGCACCCATGAAATACGAGACATCATGCGCATGATTAGAATGCTTTGAATGGGCAGAATGCAGCAGCATGTATGATCATAGCACTACAATTCTATGGAATACGTTAGTACGACGTACTCTCGTATCTCTCAAATAAAAAATTCCATCTCATTTCCGCAATAAGAATAGCCATACATTTGTCAGTTCCGCCGACAGCAACGACCGTTGTGATACAAAACACCCAACTCACCACACACACACACAGTGACACACATCTTTATACGTGCACATAACGAACGTACGCACGTACGCACGCATGCCGCACGAACGCACATAGCACGTACGCCCGCACGCACATACGCATGCTCGCACACAAAAATATATAATACTGGAAATCACTGATACGTTATCGTTTTAAACGAAAACTATTTTATCCGCCGGAAGTGAAGCGACCTGCACGCCAAGCCAACGTAAAGTTGCAAACGAAACAGCACAAAATAACGTTCACGTCAAAGCTACCCGCGAGGTTCCCTCACGATTTATCCCTCTCCTCTCCTCCCCTTGCCTCCCCTCACCTCCTTCCTCCCCTCTCTTCCCTCACCTCCTCCCTCCCCTCTCCTCGCCTCACATCCTCCCTCCCCTCTCCTCCAAATACACCTCCTTCCTCCACTCTCCTCCCCTCACCTCCCCCCTCCCCTCTCCTCGCCTCACCTCCTCTCTCCCCTCTCCTCCATCCCCTCTCCTCGCCTCACCTCCTCCCCTCACCCCTCCCTCCCCGCCACCCCACCCTCCCCCTCCCCCGAGCACGCGACCGCTACCGCACGACGAATTCAGCGTGCAGGACAATTCCCCGGCACGTATAGCGCACAAAAAAATCCTCGCCGCAAATTCGCGGCACATCTCTCTAATTTCCTGGATTAGACTGCTGCACGGCGTGTTTGATTGCGCACGCACGGACTGATCGACGCGCCTTCCGCCTCACTGGCCGCCGCCGCCGCCGGCAGCAGCAGAGCATCTATAAGAATTTATGCTCAAAGAAGCAGAAATAAGTTGCGACGGCTGACTCCGTATAATTGCTAGGCGGCACGCGGATTAGGCAGCGATACTCGGGCGGCGATGGGCTCCAAATCCCATCTGGCGGCAGGCAAATGGCCTCGCGCGGCGGGGGATTTCGCCGAATTTACATGATAAAATCGCGGATCGGTTGCATAAAGAATGTTGATTACGTGTGGCAAATGAGCTGGAAGATGCGGTTGTTGCGGCAAGACGCAGCGTTTGGTCGCACTGTCTTTACAGCTCGCGCACTCCCTCTCTCTCCCTGTGTGTGTGTGTGTGTGTGTGTGTGTGTGTGTGTGTGTGTGTGTGTGTGTGTGTGTGTGTGTGTGTGTGTGTGTGTGTGTGTGTTGTGCTA
>NW_014577079.1:593403-595538 GCF_000485595.1 Priapulus caudatus
GTGTGTGTGTGTGTGTGTGTGTGTGTGTGTGTGTGTGTGTGTGTGTGTGTGTGTGCGCGCGCGCGCGTGTGTGTGTGTGTGTGTCACTCACACGCGCGCTATCTACTCTCTCTGCATCTCTCCCCTCTCTCATTCACTTATGCTCTGTCTCTGCCTCTGTCTCTCTCTCTCTCTCTCTCTCTCTCTCTCTCTCTCTCTTTCCCTCACTCTCTTTCTCCCTCTCCCTCCCTCTCTCTTTCTGTCTCGGTCTCCATATGATTCTCTCTCTCTCACACACTCTCATTTTCTCTCTGTCTGTCTGTCTGTCTCTGTGGTCCTCCCTCTTTCCCTCTCTCCTCTCACTCGAATGTGGGCTTTTTCTCTCTGCTAGCATGCAGTCACGGCACGTGCGCGCAAAACCATTCACGGGCAAGATGAGGAAGAAGAAAACAGACGCCACGCTGACATGTTTTTCTTTCGCTTTTCACCATTCAATAAGAAACCCCGCCAGCGGGTGTTAACTCCTAGTAAATTGTCCTATACCGCGCGCACAAAACGAGCGAACGAAGGTAATGTCAAGTGTCAGAGTGGCACAATCCAGCCCCCCACCCCCGGGAAGGAGGGGGAGCGACAGATATTCCAAAACATCTTAAAACGCACTTCGCACGTTTTGCATATCGTACCTCGTACTTTGTATTTCGTACTTTGCACGAAAATGATTATTTTCGACAATGAATTCGGCAAAGAATAAGCACAACGCTGCCCCATCAAATACGCGATGTAGTACAAGAACCTACGCCACTGATTGACTAGTATTTAGACTTAATTTAACACACGCAACGCCGAGTACTCGACATAAACAGCAGATGAATGAAGCTGTTAATAGTTGCATTCCTGCTTGCGAGCAGGGACACGCGCTGTAGGTAACCCCCCACCCCTCGCCGCCGCATACACACGCACGAATGCGCATCTACGCTCGGGCTGAGCGACTGACTGGTCGTGGTTACACAGTAGAAGTAACGCCTAATGTAGCGCTCTCGCATTACGACTAAATTACCATACTCCCGAGCAGAATTATTCACTTTCATACCGGCAAATCTTACAGTCGACTGTCAAATCGGCGGTATGTGTCCGTGCGTGCATGCGAGGGTGCGTGCGAGCGCGGGCGTACGTGTGCGAGTGTTTGTATATTTGTGGGCGCGCGCGTGCGTGTGTGCCCACATAATATGATCTGACCAATTTGACTAGCCTTCGCTAGCCAAAACAATAACTTTATTTGAAATCAACACGCTGCCGTCGTGATGCTAAAAGAAATTATTGATGGATTCGATGAATTCAACACAAATTCTGACGTAAACCGAAACGGACTGAGATCGCGCGGAAGAAAAAAATCCACGCAACGCGAAAATCTCGCCACTTTCTGACTACGAAACTCACGATACATAATCGGAATTCGGAAATTCACGCATCGTGCTAATCTCATCATGTACAGCGATGTGAACCTAATCTAGCACGCGCGCACTGCGTTATAGCACGCTGGCGGGGAAAGCCAAACCACTGCCCACAGCAGGACGCTTCGTAGCGAATTCAAATTGAAAACGTCAATCTATACAGATTTAAATGTAAGCCGACTGGCAGAGGACAATGTTTGTACGAATAATATATCAGGACGGCTGAAATCCGATCACACCTCTGCGCGGCATGTCGCAGGCACGTCAGAGTGGACACTGCTCGCGCGCATAGAGCTCTGTTTACCATGCTTCCCCACGAAGCCTGAGAACGTCACTGCTTCCTCAAAATTTCAAATATTTTAGCCATTAATCGCCAGTTCCGTGTCCAATCTAATATCTCACGCAACCGCCACTGAGTCACCACCCCAGCATCGATATTGCATTATGAGTATGTGCGGCGGCTCATAAGAGTACGTTACTCACCATCTGCGTCATTGTTGTTGCTATATCCATACTAATTTTACTATATCTATACTAATTTTTTATAAAGTAATGAATTCTTAGAATCGCATTAGCTGTAACTATATCTAACGCGTATAAAGAGATGGAGAGAGCGAGGGAGCGTGAGAGAGATTGATAGATAGATAGATAAATAGATAGATAGAGAGATGGATAGATAGATAGATAGATAGATAGATAGATAGA
>NW_014577079.1:595687-603404 GCF_000485595.1 Priapulus caudatus
GCTTTACAGCTGAAATTCACTGCTTGCGTTCATAATAGCGCTCCTAAACTACCATGATGCGCACAACACATACAACAATATTTGTCATAGGAAGAATCTTCCTATGACAAATAGTGTCATAGGAGAGCGTATATGCGTATGTCGTATTTGTCATAGGAAGATTCTTCCTATGACAAATAGTGTCATAGGAGAGCGTATATGCGTATGTCGTATTTGTCATAGATGCAAGCAGAACATGTTGGGACTGGCCTAGAGTGAGTGTGTGTGTGGTGGGGTGCGAGCCTAGACTGCCACTAACGCCGCCCGCGGATCAGTGCGTACCTGTCATGGCGGCCGTCCGCATGAAGTGCATGCTCGTCTCAAACGTCATCTTCTGCAGCGGAGACGCGTTGGACTCGATGCCTGCAACAACGTGATACACGTGGTCTCTGTTAATTATTAATTAATTAATTAATTACATACCTGAGCGAGATGACCACGCCCACTTTATAAATTGTTGCTCTTGTTGTTGTTTGCTATATTGTTACTCTACTCCCACAACAACACCTGCGTGCAGGCACGTCAGATCGGTTTGCCCTTCCCCACCTCACCCCACCCCACCCCACCCCACTTCCGCAGTGAGCAATGCATATGTAAAATAATATTGTAATTTAAAAAGTAACTTTATTAAAAGTAAAGTTTACTTAAAAGTAACTTACTTAAAAAATAATACAATCTGTGGTGCATTAGATCATTTGATAGGGAGACATACGTAAGCGAGGGACTCGCAATATGAGTGTAATATTCGCATTCGCCACAGAACAATACAATTACGCACACATGGCAACAGGGCAGTTCCTTCCCCTCACAGATAAGAAAGCAAACACTAGCATTATATATAAAGGGGTAGGCGGGGAAGGGGGAGTACGGAAAAGGAGAAGGCGGGCGAGGGGAGTAAGCGAGAGGGGTAGGCGAGGAAAGGAGAAAGAGGGAGGAACGGGCGAATAGGGGGGGGGGGGGTGCGGTACTATCGCCACCGCTACCTTATATAAGTGCCGACGTGGGTTAGCAGGAACCGAGTTAGAAGGGGGAAGTGAACGTGGGAGAGCGAGTGGTATGGTGAGGGAGAGGGCGGGGGTATGAGGAGGGGATGGCGAGGAGAAGGGGTCAGACTGCTCTCGCTGATGAAAGCTCTGTGGCGTCAGCAGCGGCGGTTTCTTGCAAATTGCCTGCCACACTAATAGCCCCCACTCATAGCACACACGCCCACACGCACGCACCGATCTACCGATATGATCCATATCAAACTCATGGCTTAGGTGTAGTCCCTTCGACAGTAAAAAAGTTAACGTTACGAGATTACGAGATTATACACTCAGACACACATACACACATGCGCGCACACACACCACACGCATGCACGCACGCACGCACGCACACACAGTCACTGTTCAGTGATTTCCTAAATTTGTAAATTCGTAATGGTAAGTCACTTATCATAGAAGAACTACTCGAAGTTTTTCTCGTCACGTAACTACAGGCTGACGGAACGTCCTAATTTCATAATTGTTCAAACAAATTAACTTAATTAAGCAATCAGGGAGGAGGAGGAGGGGGGGGGGGCTGCATTTGTGGCAATTCTTGATGGATTACCCGCGATAAAATCTTCCTCTGTTCGCTCTGGCATCAGGCATTGATATCGGCAGGAGTTAATAAAGATCTTTTGTCTTTATTAACTCCTGATATCGGTGCTACACAGGCGGGGAACACAGGCAAATGTAGGACTAAACCGGAGATTGAGAAATTACTTTTGAAGATAACTTCCTGGTCTACCGCGCTGCCGAGGACGGCGTCTAGCACTCGTAAGTCGTTTCTGGTGGTTCTTTATTTAACAGTACAGTAATCTCGGGCTTCATGTATAGGGGCCCCGAGTTGGTGTCCTGAGTTGGCGTAGGAATTGGGGGTGGGGGAAGGGGAGTCGTGTATTTCCTTTCCTTAGTCAGGTTCGAGCCGCCTTCCCCGAGATTCCGCTAAACGCAGAGTGTACGCGGCGAAATGGCGTGGTCTAATCGCACTTGTGTTTGTGTGTGTATGTGTGCGTGCGTGCATGCGTGCATGCGTATGTGCATGCGTGATGTGTGCGTGTGTATGTCGGGGGAGAACAGATAAGAAACGCATGCAGCAAGGCGGAGAAGCACATTGTAGATAAGCACACGAACTGTGCACTTTTTGATTGCAATGTCATAAATATGCAGACTAGTACGACTTCTATATATATGGCTAATTGAGGAACGCCGCCTGGTGGCATACACCCGCCCCTTGCTAAGCAGGGGGGGCGTGTAAAAGCTTGGAGGGCCATCACTCCACAAAGAAAGAGCTCTAGATACCAATGTGCAGCAACAGCAGTCAACAACGCACACACCCAACACTCGCCACACAGCTCAAATCTTTAGCGCACGCGCGTAGCGAATTAGCACGTGGAGTTCGCGACAACTCCCCACTCGTCTGCGCGGTGGCGACCGCAGCGACACCTATTCATTTAATCCTCATCGTGCGGCCATACTAAACAGTCGCATCAGATCACACATGGTGGCGGCAGCATTTCAACTCACCAGCTCGTTTTAATCTGTTCACTTCAGGACAACGTTTCCCTTCATGCTTCAAGTATTTGCAAACCCTAGCGTGGCCATACAAGATGGAGTGCGTCTACCTATCTCATCGATTCCGTCCGCGCACACAAGGCGGATTTAGACTATATGTCAGCTATAGTGAGTGGAGTATATCTAACCATCTCATATGTTACGTCCACTCACATATTGCACTTACTGACCAAAGCCTAGCGCAGACTTGCGACTTTTTCATGCAACTCGTAGCGATTCTAGAATCGCAGTCGAAATTGCTGTGAAATCGCTATGTCTGCGGGAACGTGCAACTGCAACTCGTAGCGATTCTGGTCGCTTGCAACGAGTTGCAAGAAACCAAACTGGTTTGATTTCAGCAACTTGCCGCTCCCAATCGCTCCGAAATCGCTTCGGAATCGCATGTGTGCGGTAGCCAGTCGCTTGCATGCGCACACACAGTGAAGCGTGCGACCGATCGCATGCGGTTGCAGGTTGCAGCAACGAGCAACCAAAAGTCGCAAGTCTACGCTAGGCTTAACTTGGCATGGCCCACGGTAGCGAGTGAACCGCGTCCACAACGATCCCATCCTTTCCGACCGTCTACTTACTTACTTACTACTTTCCTTTCTGTCAAACCTGACCTAGCTCACAGCGAGGGTACGAGTGACTCATGTCTATCTCACAGCATCGCTCCACTAACAGTACTTTCCGACTAACTGAGGACTGGCAGCCTGTTATGCTAGCATCTATGACAAATACGACATACGCATATACGCTCTCCTATGACACTATTTGTCATAGGAAGATTCTTTGCCTACATGACGAAAGATATTGGCGCGATGTCGAATTCGTTCCGCTTTAACAGCTGAAAATTCACCTGCTTGCGTTCATAAATACGGCCTCTCTAAACTAAACATGATGCGCACGAACATCAGTAACAACAATATTTCTGTCATAGGAAGATTCTGTCCTACTACAAATATTGCGAGTCGAGTTTCGGTTCCGTCTACAGCGAAATTCACTTGCTTGCGTTCATACTAATTGCATAGAAGAGTTCTTCCCTATGACAATATTCATTGGTCGACTTCGTTCGCTTTAACAGAGCTCTGAAATTCACTGCTGCGTACATCAATAGCGCTCCTAAACTTACCTATGGATGCGGCACTAACACATACAAAAATTGTCATGGAAAGTCTTCTATGACAAATATTGCAGGTTCGACTGTCGTGTCAGCTTAATAGCTGGAAATCGCAACTGCTTGCGTCTTCATAAATAGCGCTCCTAAGACTACGCATGATGCGCACACATACAACAATATTTTGTCCAAGGTAGAATGCTTCCTAGACAAATAGTGTCAATAGGAAGCGTATAATGCGTAGTCGTATTTGTGGTCATAGGATCAAGCAGAACATGCTTTGGGACGGCCTAGGAGTGATGTGTGTGTGGTGGAGGCTGGCGAGCTAGACTGCCACTAAACGCCCGCCCGCGGGATGGGATCAGTGCGTACCTGTCATGGCGCCGTCAGCATGAAGTGCATAGTCGTTCTCAAACGTCACATCTCTGCAGCGGAGACGCGTTGGACTTCGGATGCCTGCAACAACGTGATACACGTGTCTCGTAATTATATAATTAATTATTAATTACATAGCCTGCAGCGAGATGACTCACGGCCCACATTTATATATTGTTGCCTTGGTTGGTTGTTTGCTAAATGTGTTACTCTAACTCCCGAACAACATACCACCTGCGCTGCAGGCACGTCCAGAATCGTTTGCCCTTCCCCCCCCACCCCAGCCCACCCCATCCCCACCACTTCCGCAGTGAGCAATGCCATTATGTAAAATAATATTGTAATTTAAAAGTAACTGTATTAAAAGAAAGTTTATTGAAAATAACTTACTTAAAAAATAATACAACTGTGTGCATTAGATCCATTGAGTAGGGAGACATACGTAAGGGCGAGGACTTCGCAATTGAGTGTAATATCACAATTCGCCACAGAACAATACTAATTACGCACACAATGGCAACAGGGCAGTTCCTTCCCCTCACAGATAAAGAAAAGCAAACCTAGCATTATATATATTATTATATATATATATAGTATATTATATTGTATATTTAATAATATTTATATATATGATAGATAGTTATATAGATAGAATATAATATATAGGCTGCGAACGCATGCCTGTTAAATGCTTTGTATTGCCGACAAACGTCATGTAGTCAGCAACCAGCCGAAAGATGCTCTGTGACCAAACGTGATTCCATAACGCTTTGTAAGACATTACGTTTACTTCCTGGGAACAGAAAAAAAGAAATGCAAATACGGCACGTCAATTCTTTCAAATTCAAAAGACGATCTCACAGGTAATACGAATATGCTTTCATAAGCGTGTAGCACTGGCGAGGGGTGGATCTATCTCTCATCTAATCCCCTCTCTCCATCCTCTCTCTTCTAATATCTATCCCTCTCTTCTTCGCTCTCTCTGTCTCTCGCGTCTCCTCTCCTCGCTCTCGAATATATATATATATATATATATATATGTATATATATATATATATGCTTGCGAGAAAAGATGGCGAGTGAAACCTATCTCGGAAAGTGTAGCTTCTGTCCGTGTTTTCTATTCGAGCATTCAGTTTACATTTCCCCCACGAAATTTCGCGCTTTAAAAAATCACGAGCCGGCCGAAACATCAGCGTATCCTGCGCTGTCACAATGACAGATGGCGCAAGCTTAGGGGCAAATTATGGCAGTTCTGATGCGGCGCGCGCAGTCACATCGAATTTCATGCGATGTTTGTCAAATGATGATAAATACACAATTAACTCCCGCGCCGTACGATGGGCGAGTGGAGCCGTAATGTCGGGTGACAGGCGCGCGCCTGCATCGGCATCAACTCTATTGATATATGTGGCAGAAACTGGCGACAAACACGCACATTACTTCCGGCCATTCTGCCGCTTGCTCGGCAATAAAGGACACCTAATATTTCCCCATAAACGCCATGCAACGCCACCGCGCGACTCCCTCCGCACTTATTTGACCATCTAACGGCGCTTGGATTAGTGTCTAGGATCGCATGACTCCAGCTTTCGGGATTATTTCGAATTAAATTGGTCTCTATTATTGCTACATGCGAGAAGTTTTTACTGGTTAATTTCAACGAGACGAGATTGAGCTAAAGGCGAGTGTTTTTGATAATTCTCCCCCGGCGGTCGTTGTGGATGGCGCCAGTGGTCATTCTGCCTCTAGCAGTGCTTGATGAAGTCACTGAGTTTTATGTTTGTGCGTTTATAGCACTGCTGTAAGCTGGGACGTTGCTTTCCTTTACTATTATTTATATTAAAAAAACAGCAGGGTTATCAAGAGGCCTCTGCCCTCTCCCACTGTTTCATAATAACTAAATGTACCAATTTTTTAAAGAAACAACAACGAAACACACGCAGCGTCGTTCAGTGGACACACGCAGAGACAAAAAAACTAATAAAATAATGGCGAGGTATGGAAATAGATTGATTCAATGTTGATTATTTTCATTTCATATACGTGGCAAACTGAAATGGTTCAACCATATTAAAATTGCATCGAAAATTAAAATTGCATCTTGTTGCGAATTGTCATCTTTTTGAAGCGATTCCCACCCGAGCATAATGACAAGACACCGCGAAATCGCACTGCCAAAAAAAACATTCTCAGTAAAACTCCAATATTTCTATTTCTCCACTCACGAAAATAACCGGCCCTGTTAGTTTGAATTGGTTGAAGGGCGACAACACGACCACACCCTCCCGACCAAGGTCTCGTGGCATCACCGTATTGGCTTTACCCCTCCCAGGGAGAAGCAAGGAAAGCGGATCACTCCACACTCTCATCACGCAAAAAATAGGCAACCTCGAGGGACCAGCACACGATTACGGGCAGCGGTCTAGCTCCATTGCTATAACCGAGCGACCTCCACCTCGCCTCCAAACGCTTCTAATTCTTCCACGTAATCATGGACGCCCACGGAGGAATTGCTTCTAGCGCGTTTTCATCGAAAAAAAAACTCGACTAGCGCATAAGATGAATCGACAATAAACGTGCTTCTCTCGAGTTTAATCACGCGAATCCCCATAACGCATGCTTCCTTTACTTCCTAAACATGAACGCCGACGAAAGAACGAGTTTTTCAACTGCGTATCAGCAGCGGCAGCAGCAGCAGCAACAACAACAGCAGCAGCAGCAGCAGCAGCAGCAATAACAACAACAACTGCAGCAGCAGCAGCAGCACCAACAACAACAACAACAACAGCATAGCAACAGCGCAGCAACAGCAACAACCACAACACCAGCAAAGCAGCCCAGATCAGCAGTAGTCAGTCAGCAGCAAGCAACAGTAGAGAGTATTCCTAAGTTTAGTAGTAAGTAGTAGCTTGCAGTAGTAGGACGACACGCCGACTATACATGCCTCCGCTTAGACTGAATATACGAGCGGCGCACGAGACAGCCGCCCCCATGCGAATTACACTCACGCCCACAACAGCGCCCCCGTGCGATACACTCTACGCACACCATGCGCCACCGTGCGCTATACCAATCACGCACACCACCGCGCTCCCCGCTGACACATTACATCACCGGCCCCCACACTCAGCGCCCCGGCTGCAGCATACACTCACGCCACCACCATCCGCGCTCACCGTGCTCATACGCACTCACGGCCACACCAGCGCACCCCGTGCGGATTACACTCACGCACATACCAGCGCCCCCCGTGCGATACCACTCACGCACACCGAGCGCCCCGGTGCGATACCACTCACCGCACCCACCAGACGCCCCGCTGCGATACACTCATAATCGCAACATCAGCGCGCCCCGCTGCCCGCATACACTCACGCACACCAGCGCCCGCCGAGCAGATAGCACTCACGCACAACCAGCGCCACCGTGCTGATCACACTCACCGCACACCAGCACGCCCTCCGTGCGATACACTCCAGCGCCACACCAGCGCCCCCGACTGCGATACACTCAAACGCAACACCAGCGCCCGTGCCGATACACTCACGCACACCAGCGTCCCGGTCGGCTCTCGTTACTGACGGACGCTTTAATCTCCCAGTGG
>NW_014577079.1:606028-606936 GCF_000485595.1 Priapulus caudatus
GATACACTCACGCACACCAGCGCCCCCGTGCGATACACTCACGCACACCAGCGCCCCCGTGCGATACACTCACGCACACCAGCGCCCCCGTGCGATACACTCACGCACACCAGCGCCCCCGTGCGATACATTCACGCACACCAGCGCCCCCGTGCGATACACTCACGCACACCAGCGTCCCCGGTCGGCCTCGTTCTACGGACGTTACAAACTTCGCGTCATCGCCACAAGAAAACTAATGAAGCTGACGTTTTCTCTTCCTCTCTCGGTCTCCGCTGCCGCTGCCGGCAGGACGCTGCCTGACCCCCCCCCCTACTAGACACACTACACCTACAGCGCATAGCTACCATTATAGCTCAATGGCGTCGAGTGATAGTCTGACCGAAGCCACATGGGGATGGTGCAGTGGGGTGAACGTGCAGTTGAGACGGCCCAGGCCTGCTCTTTAAACATGCCTAGATGCTGTTATTATACATAGTTACGTCAAGCAGTTTACTATTTAAAACAAGTACCCTTAATAAGAGACACGGAGAACATGATGTACATGAGATGATTGTATTAAATTACTTACGTTACGCTACGTTATGCTACGATACGCTACGCTGCACGTTATGCCATGATACGTTACGTCATGCTACGCTACGTTACGTTACGTTAGGCGACGTTACATCACGCTACACGTTACGCGACGCTACGTTACATCACGCTACACGTTACGCGACGCTACGTTACATCACGCTACACGTTACGCGACGCTACATTACATCACGCTACGTTACAGAACGCTGCACGTTACATCACGCTACACGTTACGCGACGCTACGTTACATCACGCTACGTTACATCACGCTACGTTACCTAACGCAACGTTACATCACGCTACGTTACATCACGCTACACGTTACGCG
>NW_014577079.1:611802-614655 GCF_000485595.1 Priapulus caudatus
GGGGCGGACACCAACTACCTACGACGCGGAGGAGTTTAATTAAGTAACCTACTATATATATATATATATACTATATATATATATAGGGCTCTTCGTATACATGCGTGCGTGTTTGATATGATACGGGGCCGGGTGGCGATAATGATAGCTAATTGTGGGCTGAGTGTATTTCGTTCAAACTCGCAACAAAAGCACAAGGTTTAACAGCCGTGGGTACATACGTAACGTTGAATTTGCGATAAATTGTGAAAGCACCTTACAAGCCCACGCGAATTATCCATTAATAATGCATCACCACTAAAACTGAATGCCTCTACACAAAAGCTTCCCAGTAAAGACAGTCTTTATGGGAAACAATGCGCGCGACTTAAAAGGCATTTTTAATATGACATAAAAACCCTCCCAACAAAGGCGATATCCAGAGGATATCAATTTTAGACATGAAAACAAATTCGCATCAAAATTTAATAAAACAGTACTTTAAGTTTCCTTTTACAACCCTAACACACATTACTAAGCTCCGCACTATTAGCGAATTAGCGGCACGAATATATCCTCCGCACGCAGCGATGTTAAAACACCCGCTACGGATTACTGCAAAAGTGAGTAAAAATGAAATTTCTGCCTCATATTAGAGGAGTTAACCCACGCTTCACGAGCTATAGGGTGACAGTGCGAATGACACGCAAAATAACGATCATCATTACGCAGAACTTCTTCACGAGGAAAAAAACATTCGCGAGAAACCATCGCGCGTTATTGATACGCGAAATGCACGTATTAATTAATGCACTACCCTTTAGAAAATTAGTGTCTAGATGTATGACATGTGATTACTAACGGTCCGGATCACTTCAATTATTAGAAAATCTAATTAAAATCCATTTCAGAACAAAGATTGCACCGCATTAACGATTCTATATCCTACAAGGGGAACAATATCTACTCTCCTTCCTCTTCCTCTCTCGTCTATCCAATTATTCTATCGATAGATACGGTTCAGGGAGAACCCGCTGTGTTTGTTCTCCCGCACAATAAGGCCACTAATGTAACCAGCCGCCAATACTCTCTCCCTCGATTCCGACGCTATTTCTTGGTAAGCAGTTTTTGAATTCTTCCCAGGAGACAGAGCATGATTCGCTCACTATGCCGGCTGCGTCGCGTCAGACTCTCGCACTCTGTCTGTCTTTCTCATTCGCTCTCTCGCTTGCTCTGTATGGTTTTTTTCTCACTTTCTTTCTCCCCCGTCTGCCTCTCTTTCTCACTTTCTCACTTTCTCTCTCTCTCTCTCTCTCTTTCTCTCTCTTTCACATTCTCCGTGTCTTTCTCTCTCTATCGCTGGCTCTTTCTCTCTCCTCTCTCCTCCTCTCTCCTGCGTCTCTCTACTCTCTGCTCTCTCTTCCTCCTCTCATGCTTCTCTCTCTCGTCTTTCCTCATCTCTCTCGTCTCTCCTTCCTCCTCTTCCTCTGTCTCTCTCTCCTCTCTCTCTCTCTCATCTCTCTCTCTCGTCCCTTCTCTCTCTACTCCTTCTCTTCCTCTCGTCTGGCTCTTCTTCTCCTCGCTCTTCTGCGCCTGCTTCTCTCTAGTCTGGGCTCGTAAGGTCGTCTCGTTCTCTCCTCCCGATCGTCTCATCTGCTCTCTCGTCACTCATGCTCTTCCTTGTCTGCCTCCGTTTCGTCTCATCTCGATCTCTCTGTGCCCTCTCTCTTTTCGTCTTTCTCCATTCTTTCTTCTCTCTTCTCGTCTTTACTGCCTCTCTCTCTCGCCTCTCTCCTCTTCTCTGTTTTTTTTCCCGTTTCTTCTCTCTTCAGTGTTTCTCCCCTCTTGCTCGTCTCTCCTCTTCGCTCCGGTCTTCCCCTCTTTTCTCGTCTCCCCTCCTCCCGTCTTCGAGTGCTCTCTTCTGCTCATCTCTCCTCTCTCTCCGTCTGCTCATCTTCCTCTCTCTCCTCTTTTCCCTCACTTCTTCAGTTCTCTCTCGTCTCTCTCATCCTCTGCCTCTCGGCTCTCGTCTCTTTCTCTGCTCCTTCCTCTCTTCTACTCCCCCTCGTTCTCTCTCTCTCTCTCGTTCTACTCTCTCCTCGATCTCCTGCTCTCTCTATCTATCTCGTTCTTTCGTCTCTGGTCGCTGCCATCTCGCATGTAACCTTCTCTTTCTTCACCATCCCTCTCGTCCTCCTCTCCTCTTTCTCTGCTCTCTCTTTTCCCCCTTCTCACTCTCCCTTCTCTCTTCCTCTCTCATCTCGCTCCCTTTCTTCCGTCCTCTCCTCTCTCTCTACTCATGTCTTCGTCCTCTCTCCTCTCTCTCGCCTCGCGTTATCTCTCTCTCTCCCCTCCCTCTCCTCTCAGTCTCTTCATCCTCTCCTCCGTCGCTTTCCTCTTCTCTTTCTCGTTCTCTTTTGCTTCATGATCCTACCTTCCTAAACCTCCTATCCTCCCTCTTCTTTCTTATCCTAAAACTCTCATCCTAACTCATCTTCCTCTATCTCTCTACAAACTGTCTTCTTAACCTTTTCTTCTTACCACCATCCTCGCCTGCGGGCCAGTCCCATCGTCTCTCTCCTCCTCGTCTCTCTCCCTTCTTCCTCGTCCTCTCCTCTCTCCCGTCTCTCTCTCTCGCTCTCTCTTCCGTCTCTCTCTCTTCTCTCGTTCCTCTCTCTCCTTCGTCCTCAGTCTTCTCCTTCTGTCTCCGTTCAGTCCTTCTGTCGCTATCTCTCCCACGCCTCGGCGTTAATCAACGGTTCGAATGCGAATACGGCTTGACGCGCTAGGCACCGATTGCAGCTTTGCAGGTTTTAGTAGTTCTTACGTTTAAATATTTATTAAATATAATTTATTACTAGCAGGATACATACA
>NW_014577079.1:617411-621915 GCF_000485595.1 Priapulus caudatus
GAAACTAATCCGATTCTGCATACAACACGGGGGAAAGCAATCTAAGAACAGCGTTCGCGTCTTGTGAAAGTTTGCTTGACGCCCACTATTCGATAAGGCGTGGTCGAGAAAATGTGTGTGTGTGCGTGTGTGTGTGTGTGTGAGAGAGAAGCCCGCTCTGCTAGCGAGCCCGTACTGCGCTTTAGCCTAGCTCTAGCTCTACGCGCGGCACATTCGGATGCACGTGGGCCCGTCTGATTGCGAGTGGGAGTCGGTGTCCGCCGGCGACTCCCCAAAGGATGATGATGATGAAACAGCACCGGCAGCAAAGCCCAGCCAGGCTGAGCTCGCGCCGCGCGCCGAATAACAATTTAAATTCGGCCCCATTTGTAGATTGTTGTTTCAGAAACTGCCAACTGCAAAGGAATACGCAAACAGACGAGAGACGAGCGGGAAAAAACGGACGAGCTGTTATGTTTAGCGGACACACGCCCCCGCCACCGCATCCACTCTGCCGATGATTGCACGCACTCGGTGCACGCGAAACGAACGGTCGTTATCTCGTATGTGCCATCTCATCCGATTTCACAATGTACCGTTACAACGTAATCCGATTCTGCATACAACACGGCGGAACGCAATCTAAGAACAGCGTTCGCGTTTTATGAAAGTTTGCTTGACGCCCACTATTCGATAAGGCGTGGTCGAGAAAATGTGTGTGTGTGCGTGTGTGTGTGTGTGTGGGGGGGGGGGGGGGTAGGAGAAGAATACATCTTGCTTGTGGTGGTGATGTTGGCGGGCGCGCAGCCCCGAAAAGCGCATGAAATGGTAACGGCTAAATTGCATTACCATGGATTTAGGTACTTCCATGAACCCGTTGAACCTTTTATATACACTCGCCGGATTTTCATTCATGGGGTGATTGTGCCTCCACAAATGCGCGCACGGACGAAGGCATGCACGCACGCATGCACACACGAACGAAAGCACGCACACATGTCACAGAAGTGAAATAACACAGTATGAACAGACGCAAATATACAACAAGATATAGTCGTATAGTAAATAAGTACGTCAATAAGTATAGGTCGATAGGTTATAATAAATAAGTTAACATACTTCTGGTATCGCGACAGTTATCATCGACGTATGCGCATGGCAGGTGGATAGAGGCGACTCAACTTGATTAAGAATTTGCAATGCCAAATCATTCTTACACGAGACCCCCTAAAACCATACATGCCACAGCATTCTTACACGAGCCGCGCCATCGCGCCGTGATATTTTAACTGACAACCAGTAAGCGTACGTGGATTAGAAAGAGCAATAGCGCTGCGATGTCGGATCTATAAGGATTAAATTCATTTCGCTAGAGACCGCACCGCATTAACCGAGCGTAAACAATTTGACGCGAAAACACAAACCCATCGAACACATCCCAACGTTTTTAAAAAAATAAAAAAATACTCAGTCACTTTTAACCGCTTCGCATTGCTGAGTCTCGTCGGTAAACACACCGCATCCCCTCTAACCGAATGCGAAAAGAATCGAATGTATTTTTTTTATTAGGCATCACGTAACGGTAATGTCGCCGCTATAAATCAGGTGGACAGCGGATGCGAAATACCTGCGCAGCGAATTCGACGCAGTCGCCATAAATCAAGATAAACGTGTATTACAGAAGCGCACAGGCAGACGCGCAGCGGCGGCGGCGGGAGGAGGAGGAGCAGTGACGGCCATTAGCAGTAGTCGCAGTGCGAACCGCGGTCGTTAGCCGAACCATTCGGATTCCCCCGGCAGAGAGAGGAGCATGGATGCGGATGCAGACGAGCAACACGAGAGAGACCCGTCATGCCGCCGCCGCCGCCGCCGCCGCTACCTGCCAACGCATTGCCCGAACGGTGGTTGCGGCGGACGGCGGGTGAGGGAACGCGATTCGAATTCTCGCTCGCGGGAACGCTATCACGTACGATTATCACGCAGATGGTCAACGGCCGGCATCGAAACCCCACTTCTTACTAACTTACTTACTTACATAGCTAATTAGAGAACTCGCTCCGAGTAACGTGATACGTAATAAAAAATTAAAAAAACGATACCTAATCAAAAATATGCTTGATTGCTTTACCGCACCGGTTAGAGGAACTAGGATATGTGTTTTTGCGGTGAGCCTCCTAGATGCGGTTAAAAGTAACAAGTAGTTCTTACGTAAAAACATTGGGATGTTTGCGTGCGCGCGCGCCCATACCAGTGTGAGTGCGTGCGTGCGCGCGCTCGCGTGTGCGCGTTTGTGTATGATGTGACGATGACTAACAACGAACTTTCAGGCGGACGTATAAGAGTAATTACTTCCCGCGCGTCGCGAGCGGCGCACTAGTGCCATCTCGCGCCGAACCGCGCAACTATAACGCGCAGCGTCAGCGCAGCACAGCGGCCGATTATGGCTGAAACACGGCTTTCAAACGGAATTTGAATGCAAAACAATGGATCCCTCGGCAACAATAAAACCTAATGAAACCCGATGAAAAGCGCAATTCCGTAAACTGCTACTCATTAAGATTAGCCCCCGAAACAATTCCCAAAATGAACGTGGCTTTTCGGCGCCGGGTAATTGCAAAGAGGAACAAAGGCGCGGTGGCAGAGGGCGGCGGCGGCAGCAGCGGAGAGCGGAGAGCGCTGCAGAACTACCCCCCCCCTCCCTCCCGCGCGCGCACAAGTGATGCACAAACGATGATGACTACGATTAGCGGCGGAGCGCGAAAACTCGCTCTTTAAATACGGAGTTGGGAGGGGGTGGCGAGAGAGCAGGGGATGAGTCTCCTCTTCCCCTCCCCCTTAAATATGGCCTGTGTCCGAAGATGTGGGAGTGGGTGGGATGGAGGGGCGGGCACACCAATTCCAGCGCGGAGGGATTTTAATAAGACCCTATATATATATATATATATACTATATATATATATAGTATATATATATATTATATATATGTACGGCTCTTCGATCCAATGCTGCGTGTTTGATATGATACGGGGCGGGTGGCGATAATGACGCTTAATTGGGGCTGCGTGTATTTCGTTCAACTCGCATCAAAAGCACAAGTTTACCAGCCGTGGTACATACTCAACGTTGAATTTGCGATATACTTGGAAAGCACACTTACAGCCCAGCGAATTATCCATGTAATCATTCTCACCACTAAAACTGAATGCCTCTACACAAAAGCTCCGCCAGTAAATGACTAGTCTTTATGGAAACATGCGCGCTGACTTAAGGCATTTTTAATAGACATAAAAACCCTCCAACAAAGCGATATCCAGAGATATCCATTGTAGACATGAAAACAAATCGCCATAAAACCATTTAATAAAACATACTTTAAGATTCCTTTTACAACGCTAACACACATTACTATAAGCCCCGCACTATTACGAATTAGCTGTCACGAATATATCCTCCGCACGTCCGCGATGTTAAAACATCTCCGCGTACGATTACTGCAAAAGTGATAAAATGAATTTCTGCCTCTATATTAGAGATTAACCCACGCTTCACGAGCTATAGGGTGACAGTGCGAATGACAACGACAAATAACGATCATATTACCAGAAGCTTCATTCCCGAGGAAAAAAACATGCGCGAGAAACCATCCCCGCGTTATTGATCCTCGAAATGCAACGCTATAATTAATGCACTACCCTTTAGAAAATTAAGTGTCTAATGTATGACTGTGATCTACTAACGGTCCGGATCCTTAATTATTAAACAATCAATAAAAATCCATTACAGAACAAAGATTGCACCGCATTAACGATCTAATCCTCCAAGGGTAACAATATCTTACTTCCGCTTCCTCTCCTCTCTCGTCAATGCCCATATTCAGCGAATAGATAACGTTCAGGGAGAACCCTTGTTGTTTCTCGCCGCCAATAAGGCCACTAATGTAACAGCCGCCGATTACTCTCTCCCGATCCGACGCTATTTCTGTAATCATTTTTTGAATTCTTCCCAGGATACAGAGCATGATTTGCCTCACTATGCGGCTGCGTCGCGTCAGACTCTCTGCACTCTGTCTGTCTTTCTCCATGTCGCTGCTTCGCTGTGCTCTTGTCTCTCTCTCTCTCTCTCTCTTCTCCTCCTCTCTCGGTCTCTCTCTCTCTCATCCTCTTCTCATCTCTCTTCTCTCTCGTCTCCTTCTCTCTCCTCTCTCTCCCTCTTCTCTCTCCCTCCCTCTTCTCTCTCTCTCTCTCTCTCTCTCTCTCCCTCTCTCTCCATCTCTCTCTCGTCTCTCTCGTCTCTCTCTCCTCTCTCTCTCTCTCTCTCTCTCTCCTCTCTCCTCTCTTCTCTCTCTCTCTCTCTTCTCTTCTCTCTCTCCCTCTCTCTCCTCTCCCCTCTTCCTCCTCTTCGTCTTTCTCTCTTCTCTCCTCTCCTCTCTCCTTCTCCTCTCTTCTCTTTCTCCCTCCTCTCGTTCTCCTTCTCTCTCTCTCTCTCCTCCTCCCCCTCCTCGTCCTTTCCCTCCTTCTCTCCTCTC
>NW_014577079.1:626765-630861 GCF_000485595.1 Priapulus caudatus
GAGCGAGAGAGAGACGAGGGATAGATAAAGAGCGGAAAGAGAGATGATGTAAAAAGAAAAAAGAAAAGATTTTTTTAGGCGGGTGAATAGATTTCTCTAGGCGGGTGAATAAATTTATCTAGACGGGTGAATAGATTTTTCTAGACGGGTCAATAGATTCCTCTGCACCCATTAGCAGAATCCTCGGATTAGTTGGTACTCTCTCTAGTCACATCGATAGAGTTTTAAATCACAAGCGGGCCAAAATCGAACTTCTAAATTCATAAATTGCGTTAGAATTGATAGTAAACTCGACGTTTTTGCGTTGCTACACGTCTGGAGCGCAAACAGCAGAAAGATGCGATATGATATGACTACTAGGCACTTTAATTTAATTTAAATTTTTTTTTTTTTAGGGTTACGGTTAGGGTTAGGGTTAGGTTTTTTTTTTAGGTGCCTAGTAGTCATATCCTAAGTGCCTAGTAGTCATATCATATCGCATCTAACTGCCGGGTGCTCTGGAGCAAGCACCTCGGTGTATGTACGTGGGGCTGGTGCTTACACACTATCACATACATCATAATATGTCTTATATACAATACATATATGAAACATTGCTTTCAGATGAGTACATGCCTACATACATGCTAGCATGAATGTGACATGGGATATGAGCAATAAGACAATAGGATACAATATCATGCACCAAATAATGATATGCTGTGGTATGATTTGGTATTTTCCACTGTTTCGAATAATTTATCTACGATCGTTAGTGACGACTGCGGCGTATAATTCAACAGCAAGGGGGGGGGGAAGATAGACAAAGCTGGACACACGAGTCATCATTACACACGCTAGCCGCTCTCTCGCCATCCCCCTCCCCCAAATGCCGATTCACGTTAACACCGGGTGACCGCGGCCGGTGACAAACCCAGGCGCAGCTCTCGCCTCTCGCGCCCCCCAGCGGAGCACTTCGGCAGCGCCGAGACTAATCCATGCTTTCAGCAGCCAAGACCAGCCCATGCTTTCAGCAGCCAAGACCAGCCCATGCTTTCAGCAGCCAAGACCAGCCCATGCTTTCAGCAGCCAAGACCAGCCCATAACGAGCGAACGAACGATGCCTAGTTTAACATTCCGTCGCACACTCAGCGTAGAAACAGACGGCCAATAATCACCAATTCAGCGTCTCTCTCGATTCTCTCTAATAGGAATCACGCGCATCGAACATCTTGGCGACGAGACCATCTCAATTACAGTATAAACGTATGCGTGTATCGTGCGCTCACAGATATCCTACGGAATATATAGATGATCACATTAGTATAGAATCGTGGAGAGCGCGCAATCTGCGTATTGAAGCGCAGTGCAAAGTATGCACGCGAAATTGAGAACAGATCGCTGCAAATGAAGGCGAAATCAGTATTACAATAATAGAAATCAAATCTCGTGCACGAAGCGTGGTGCGATGAAATATAAGTTAGCTATTAGGAGCAGTACGGGGATTTCTTTACGGTTCATTATAAGTGTATTGTTGCGGGTTGAACAATGCTTTAATTAATCCATTCATAACGCGTCTGCCCATGATCCCGTAATGCGTACATATTATACAATTATTGCCCGACTGCGAGGGCAACATATTTTCGTAGACCGTGAATATTAATGTAGACAGAGACGGGAGGTCAAGAATAACGTTAATTTTCCAGGCACAGAAAGCTCCATGTTTGACTCCAGAGTCCAGAGCAAAAAGAAAAACATTTAAAAACGCGCAACCACAATAAATAACATCACTACATATAGTACGAGGTTCAGCATGAGATTGCGTAGTACGGATGCAGTTTTTTTATGTCAAATTCTAGGTGCTTTTACTATCTCTACATTTTCAATCTTGTAAACTGTCCTCGACCACGGAACCTTTCCTTGCCGAACATCGTGACGGCAATCAAAAACGAAAAGCAATGTTGTTGCTAGATGGCAGCACCGCTGAGCGGGCAACATTGATTTTCAGCGGGCAGTATTGGTATCTGACATGCTCAACATCAATTACATGGCAGTATTAATTTTCGCAGTCGCATAACTACATGTAATACACCGTGCATACAAACTGCATCACACACATTGCGTCAGACGCATTCATTACACTCATCTCGTCAGACACATTGCGTCACACACATTGTATCACACACATTGCGTCAGACGCGTTCATTGCACTCATATCGTCTAACGCATTGCGTCACACACAATGCGTCACACACTGGCAATGATCTCCCTGACACTGGTCCTCTCAACGTCGACGAGGAAAATGCACAAATCTGCCCCACGACCCGCGTCCTATACAAACGCCCGATGCAATTTCTCAGCGCAATGTAAAAACGCCGGCTCACCCACCCTTGCCATTCTCGGCAGATTTTTGTGACATACCGAGGCAACAATGCCAGCAATAATCATGCAAACGCGCTGAATCTCAAACAGCTCTGCTGCAGCTGGAGGGGCTATACATCCACTCACGCTTCCCCGACCTTATACTCCCCCCCAACACCCTCTATAACTATTCAACTAGATCACACTTTCAATAACCTCCAGCGGGCCTTATTAAAAATCATGCATTCTGCCGCGACCATCGCTACAGGCTACTTTCCCCGACCTGCTTGTCACAACCTCGCAGATTCACGATCTCGCAGATCACAGATCACGGGCCCCGTCGTATTATTTCACATGTAAAAAATATTCTACTCCCGATTCGTAATTCAGCCGGTCGAGTTGCATTTAAATTGCCACGGCGTTGCTGCGACAACGTCGTCCGTAGACGCCTATGAGCGGAGAATGCCTAATGAAGAGAAATACTAAAAGCTATAGCAAAAACGGAGACATTCAGGACATATATATGGCGGATATATATCAGGATCATATATATATATACAGCATTTCTTACACGCGGACCCCTAAAACCATACAAGCCACAAGCATTCTTACACGAGACCCCCTAAAACCATACAAGCAAATCATGTCTTACACGGACCCTAACCATACATGCCACAGCATTCTTACACGAGACCTCCTAAAACCATACAAGCCACAGCATTCTTACACGAGACCCCCTAAAACCATACAAGCCACAGCATTCTTACACGAGACCCCCTAAAACCATACATGTCACAGCATTTCGTACACAAGATCCTTATAACCTCACGCGTCATAGCACTCTTACATGAGACACTCCACCATGACACTAGAACTCCAGCGGGGGAGCACAAGCGCCTGCGGTAACAGCCTGGCCATCTTCGCTGGTAATTAGCCAGGATCTTGCTGGAATACACAAGCGGGAGCTGTCCATAGGAAAAGGTTGAGCCAATGAAAATGGGAACACAATTAGTGGCAGCGACGAGCCGATCGGCTGCTGCTGGGAATTGCCTAACCTAACTTGACCAGTAGCCTTTTGACAAATTCCGACCGCGTTGGATAGCGACGACAGAATTGTAAAAAAGGAGATAGAAATGTTCGCCGACGTCACCACGTACAGAGTGTCATTTTTCAAAGATTGAACGTGTTTCTGTTTTTTTTCTGCATAAAGACCCAGGTGAAATTATCTACAATTAATATTACAATAACAATAAATTGAATACATATGCGTACCATGCGTGCGTGCGGCAACGGGTATAATTTCCCCGCGATAGGATAATTAATTTCTAGCTCAGTCTTTCACAGATTTCATGCATCAAAACACACCTAATGGGTAAGTCTACTACTAATATTCCACCAATATATAGTACAATGCTAATATACTACTAATATTATTGACATATACCATGACGTTCTTTACCGCTGTAGTTCTTGCCTTACCAGTAGAATTGAAGTCTATGATGATATGATGATATGATGATATTTAACACTTAAGTCAGTTAAAACTCTGAAATATACTTATGAGTAATAAACTGTGACATGGCACACATTAATGAATATCAGAAGTGATATAATATAGAGATTTATATCACGATATTACACACTCCTGATAACATCACTGATAAACAACATAAAAATCGATACGGATATCTCCACAGAACGTAATATACTTCATCTATATCTCTTATTCCTTATATTATATTAATTATATTATTGA
>NW_014577079.1:631798-637108 GCF_000485595.1 Priapulus caudatus
GTAGACGTACTCAATAAGACATAGAGTATACTACGTCTTACCTATATACTAGGATCTATATAGTCTAAGATTAGAGGCGGTACGTGTAACTACTTATTATATGTAGGCCCCTACTTATTATATGTACTTGCTATATCTCTATGTATTATTAGCTCTTGATATCTCATCTATGCTATCAGCGCTTGTGATGCAGTATGCATTTCACCCTTAGTTCGCATTCCGCGAAATTATCTCACTCCAATAAGCACTCACCGCGCATCCGATTACGTATTCTGACCACCTCCACAACTTCCACGCGCACACACATACACGAGGTTTACTAATCCACATAGCTATCTAAATCTGCAGTGCACGCGCGGGGCTCACCACAGACGAACCCATCCAATTATTACACTCCAATAAATGCTGATTAAACATATACAAGTTACTGTACTGTACCTTCAAAGGCACGGACTCTCTATCTAAATCAAAATGCCCGACTAGACGGTAACATCCTACATACCCTATATTCCAACGTCAGAGATGGAAGTATATACACGCTATAGATTAACCTTTATTATCGCAACATAAATCGCGGATAATAAAAACAATAAGTAATAATCTTAATGATAATGATAATGATAATGATAATAATAAAAATAAAAATAATAACAATAAAAAAAAAAATTATTATAGTTATTACCACTATACATACTACCACTATTAGCACTACTATACATTCGCGTAATCCCTAATTCTATTGCAGCAAAACTTCTAGCGCTGTGTGCTGCTGCACAGACATGTAGCCGTAACGTTTTCTATGAAAGTTCTCCACATCACATCGCTCCGACGAAGCCTTGGCGCGGATCAACGTCCCACTAGTATTTGCCGTCTAGATCGCGCTCGAAATGGGAGTAGACAGCGGCCAAAAATACAAAGGGAAATCAACAACCAAATCTGATTGCACGTGCCACAAAAAACACGCATAAACAAAGTCGAAAACCCCAGTGCCAAGATCTGCGAACGAGGGCACTTTGATATGTAAATCCCAACTTAAATTCAATTAAAAGCGGCCAGTGTGCGTGGTAGCAGTCCGGATGCTTCTATCATTTCCTCTCCAGCTAGACAAGATATGCAAATTGCCCCTGCGGCAACCAAAATATGCTAACTTTATTTCCTCTGCCATTTTTGGACAAGTGCCTTTGAATTTAAAGACGCGCGCTGGAGATACGGAGGGGGAAATGGTTTTGTGTATTCGCGCAGAAAAAAAAGCGATATCTTATCCGCCCGATAACAACAAAATGCACAGTCAATATATGCGAGCAATGACCCCCCCCCCATACAGCGAATCGTCTACACGAGGGTATGCAGTATAGGTTGACGGGCATCACACAGTGTGTGGAGAAAGAAACAAAGCCAGCCACGTAGCGATCGCCGTCTTTTAGTTAGTGTCACACACCACATGTGTAACCCACGGGTGTTCGTTGACTGCATTACATCACTCGGCGCTTTGAAGAATGTGTCGCTATTTGCATAATTGCGTTAAACAATGAATAACACGGGCTTTATGCTCGCTAATGCTCTAACTTATAGCGAATAAATTAAGCTATATAATTATACGTCGTTATTCAAAGGCGTTCTACGAAGTTTAATGCAGCTTAATTTTACAAATACACTGACATCCGATTATTCTAAGTGCCTCTAGAAGCCTTCGCTCTTAAGGCTCTAAGAATGAGGTGGAAATCAGGCAACATTCAGTTGTAGCTGTCCCGAGCAAAACTAAATAACAAGCAACGTGTGTTACCAAATTGGGCCTCAATCGCACAACATCTCCGTCGTAGCTCTCTTGCACACCCAGGCCATTTCAAGAACTTGATATCATAAACCGTGTACCGTGCAACAGCCCTCGTACTGCATGATACGAACTTTACGATCATTTTAAGAAATTGCTACACATTAGGTGTCTTTATCACAGCTATAGCTCCTAATTATCAGTCTGTAACGGAAATAGCGAGGATACTTACATACATACACGCACGCACGCTCACATACACGGGCGCGCGCACACACGCATACACGCGCGCACACACACACGCACGCACGCACGCACGCACAGACGCACACGCACACACACACGCACACGCACCACCGACCACGCACAAACCGACAACACGCACCACACCACACACACACAGCACACACACACACCACACCACACACACACACACACACACACACACCAGCACCCATAACAGCCACAGCACAGTCATCACACCACTGCATCGGCAACACACGCTTCTCGAATAATGTCAACATTATTCTACTCTACCGATGCATGAGAGTATAGTGAGGGGCGTGGAGGATTCGGTACTCTCCTGCCTTTCTGCGAGTTGAGTGATGTGTGATCGTGTGTGTGATGTGTGTTGTGGCTGTGTTGTGTGTGTGTGTGTGATGTGTGTGTGGTGGCGCGGGCGTGTTAGCGGCGTGGTGCGTGTGCCGTGCGTGTGCCGTGTGCGTGGCATGTGGCTCGTGAGTTTATACCCACTCGTTAGCGACTGGACTCCGATTGAATTCGCGCTGCTAATATATTCCCCAACACTCACATCACACACACACACACACAATCATATATATATATATGATATATAGTATACTAATTATATATTAATATTGATCTGTGTATGAGCACGCGTAATTCCTATTCACTTGAATAATGAATGTGTGCGTATATGCTTACCAGACTCGAACATATGACGCCAACAAAGTGTGACCAGAGTGTAATGTGATTTTCTAACTTGAACGCCCGGCGTGTATGGCAACTGAATGCAGGCCTATAAACATTACACACACAGCTGGAGGCATCAAATTAGTAGCATACTGGCAAATAGAGTGAAGAAGAAAAACAAAAAATAATTACATGCGACACTAATCTAAATAAACTAAAGCCAGCAGATATATCTGGCTGCTTTTAAGAGGCTGATTATACAAGACCGGGGCGCATGTTGTCAGAAAACATCACAGATTGTAGTATGTGTATAAAAATGTTATAACGTTATACGACACTTCACTTAAAGCTTACGCCACTTCACCCTGATAGTCTTAACTATCATAAAGTTCACGCGCCCAAAATTACGAAGGTACTCTTATAGACACCGGTCCACGCCACGAAAACCGAGGAAATAAATAGGCCCCCTCTGAGACAGAAACGTACATCACGTACGTCCACATTTTGTCGCTCTTTACACCTGTTGCCTTACGTGCATGTAACAGGATGATATATTTTGCAATACACGACGCACACAGTACGGCATTTTTTCAACACATGATCGGATGAAATAAGCTGTGAACGCGCCCTAACAATACGCCACGCCGAGGATCGAGGAACGCGCGAGAGAATAGATTAGAGATACTAGAGAAGAAGAAATAGAGAAGAAAGAGAACAACGTGAGAAAAGAGAAGATAAAACAAACTTGAAAATGAGAAAAAGATGTGGAGAGAGAGAGATACAGATGGAGGAGCAGAAGAGAGAAGAGAAAAGAGTAGTTGCATGAGTGAGAGAGAGAGAGAGCGAGAGAAAGAGAGAGAGAGAGAGAGGAACGTATGTACGTGGAATAGAGACTCAGTAGCACAGCAGCTCAGAATACTCTGTTAATCGATTCAACATGAAAGAGAGCTGATCATCACGACTAGCGATACTCGAGCCGTCATAATTACTATAAAACACAGCTAATTGGGCTCGGCCGCAGCCTCCACAAAGCAGCCAATGTAATTACACACCAAACTTTACTAGGCACTGTTACCAAATAATTCCATTATGCAAATGAGATAAGCATCTGCACAATGCCGCGTGCTGTGTGCGCAGCTTGCAAAGGCAAGCGAAAAATATCACGTTATCGGCGACGAAACAAAAATCAGATTAAAATTAAACGCTATACGAGAGAATATCGCAGAAACGCACGCACGCACGCACACACACGCACGCACGCTACTTCGCCGCACTTGTAAAGAGCCGACTACGAAGTATTGCGACATAAACAAAATGGAAGGCATAATAAACAAGCAGTGCGAAGGGCTACTGCTACTGCTGAATGGCGCTTTAGCTACATAATGACTAACGACATCCTATCCAGTAGCGTCACCATGATCTCTCATCCGAGATATCACCCCACCTCATCTAGACACTACTATGCTAGATAAAATCAGCACTCCCTTAATTAACGCAATGATTCGTGATGCAGCTTACACCAGCAGAACACCACTGAACGACGGTGAGAAATGAGTTCGAATTAATCATTTATGTGAGTACACATGCGATGCAGCCACACTGAAGCAGATGGCTGCAGGAATCGTACATCGGGACCACATTTGCATGCATCGCAGACGATTCTAATTCCACTTGGCGAAATTTCTATGTTTGAGTAGGAAACCAGCAATGTATGCTTCGTAAGGGGAATGACTGCACTATTTGAGAATCTGTTTCAGCTAAGAGCATAGAAAAGGCTTATAAGAGTGCTCAAATAAGCTTTATACACTAAAATATTTACAAGACGAACGGGGTTTTGAACGGCGCTGAGTAAAATAATGAATCCAAAACGGAAAACTGTTCATAACAAACACGCGCACACACGCACGCACGCACGAACGGACGCACGCACGCACGCACGCACGCACGCACGCACGCACACACACATACACACACACACACACACACACACACACACACGCACACACACACACACGGGCGCGCGCGCACGCATATATCAGGCAAACATACAACATGTCGACATAGGACGTTTTCTCGCGCTAGCGGTATACACATACACCGTGGTTATTGCCTCAGGTAATGCTAGTTTTTAATGAGAATGATCAATGTTGTACTAAACATTTTTCCCCTGGTAGCCATCAACTATTCTCGCTGCTTACATGATGTTCTTTCGGCATCTCATTCCACGCCGGCCCACATCGCAGCTAGCTAATCGCACACCTGAGCACTGCTATATTCAATGTACTAACACACCCGATATATTCGAATAACATCCGATGCATTCCATACATGCTACTGCTATTCTTATATATTCGACATGCTATGATGCTATTCTTATATGATCAGGCATGCATATGCTATTCTTATATATTCTACATGCTATAATGTATTCTTATATATTCACATGCTATATTCTATTCTTATATATTCCTACATGGCTATATGGCTATTCTTATATATTCTACATGCTAATCTAATTCTTATATATTCTAAACATGCATATGCTATTCTATATATTCAACATGCTATATGCTATTCTTATAATATTACTACATGCTATATGCTAT
>NW_014577079.1:637118-663383 GCF_000485595.1 Priapulus caudatus
TACGGTACCGACCGGTACCGGACCGGCCGTCCACCGTCCCGACCCGACCCGTACCCGTACCCGTACCGTACCTACGTACTACTACGTACTACACACTCTCTCTCTCTCTCTCTCTCTCTCTCTCTCTCTCTCTCTCTCTCTCTCTCTCTCTCTCTCTCTCTCTCTCTCTCTCGCTCGCTCTCGCTCGCGACCGACATTGCAACCGCACAAACAAGTCACTCTAGATTGCCGGAGAGCCTTTTAAAATTCGTAACTACGCACAATTCTTTGAAGGCACTCGCGTTTCGTGACTAACTTTGGAAACAATGGCGCGCTGATTTCGAATACAACAGCACGTGTTCGTTTCACATGATAATTTCGGGAAGGGAATTTTTTGGCGTGGTTTTTGCTCGCGCAGAACACACGTTGCGTTTATACGAACACGAGACACCGACAGCAAGCAAGACAGTGCAAGCAAGACAGTGCAAGCAAGACAGTGCAAGCAAGACAGTCGACAGCATGTCTCGTAACGTTTGCTTCGATTCTCGCCGATTCTTGCTGTCTAACATTACACTCGAGAACAGACACGACCTTTACACAGACCTTCTCGCTCTGTCTTCCTCGGTGTGTAATTATACCAGGTATATCTATAGAGTGGGGGTAAATTTTCAGCCCCCCCCACTAAGCCATTGTACCCGTGTTCATTTTAACGATACACGATTGCCAAATATACGGTTGCAATCTATGATTACCATGCACCATATCAACCCTTGGAACATGAGAACTTGTCCAAGAATCTTGCCATCATTTTCCTAAATATATATAATCTTCCGATGTTTATCACTGAAACTATATGCTAAACAATGCCATCTTGCTTACAACACTAGACTGATGCAAACTCCAAACTCAAATTAACCTGCCCTGCGATTGAGTGCAACACGCCTACGTGTAACTGGTGTTACAAGCCCTTGTGTTACTGTGTTACTGTGTAACTTGTGTTACAAGCACGCTTCAGAGTAAACCACTCATTAAAAACAGTCGAAGGAGCATTCATGATGAGTTTCTCAACGCTTCCGTAAAATGTTGCTACTGAACAACATGCGTGAGCGGGTGTCTGCAAATCTAAAGTTTTTCAGTGACGTGTGATACTGATAGTCACGGACTATAGCAGTTTCAACTGTGAAATAGGCACTCGGCCTGGAAAGGCAATCCTTTCTACAATAAGCAACCGCTTGTTCGTAGTTCCAACTGCACTTGCGCATCACTCCTTGTTCAACACGATTACTAGGTATCGTCCAGCACTACGACCCACTCTACTACATCCTACATCCTTAAATGACTACAGAATATCAGCATAATTAGATAAGACGTGATCTATTCTTCTTTATTTTTTTGTATTCGTGGTATAGAAACACGTTTTACAGCTACATCACCCAATCTGTAATCAACTAACGTAAACAGTTATAATTAAAATATCACCAATAAAATTCTGCAAGACCTATCAAAGCAGATTGCCAGCTGCGGCAATCAAACATTTCACAGATAATAATCACGCTAACATATTACTGGCTTGACACTTTTGATAACAGAACAAATATCTATGAAGCTAGATGAAACCGCAGAAGCAATTAAAAGCATCAAACGATGGTTATGTAACATCAACTATTGCGAATACGACCAATGATACTGTGATTTTTTACATGTCGCTGCTGCCACCTGGTATCCCAATAAGACATAAAACGTTGAACGCTTTCCACCACGTACCACTTTCCAGATGACAATATGAAACCAAGAGATATATACAAACAACTATCCGAGAGGGCTACAGGAAGAAAGGGAGGGAGAGAGAGAGAGAGAGAGAGAGAGAGAGAGAGAGAAAGAAACTTTTAATTTTGAAGGCCATGTAAGGAGCCGCGTGTAAGGAGGGCAACCACGGCATTAAGGAGTAGAAATACGGAATGCAGGGAAGGCAACCACAGCACACGAGGATAACCACGGCACACGGCGTGGGTGCCGTTGTGACATTCGAGCCCTTCTACTCGTAACCACACGTCTTCCGACCGTGTGAAGCCTAATGATGATCACAGCATCCCGCTGATTGTACTTACGGTGGTGATGACTTTGGCTGCGGCCTCGATCCCGTATGCACCCGCCACAGCGTGAATGTCATTGCTGTACAGATGCTTCAAGTCCAGCAGGTGACCATACTTCCACAATGCCTACAGAACAACAAAGTGATGAGAAATCAAGCATGCTAGATCTAGGTCAGTGCCACGTACATGCAGTGTATAGCACACAGATGGCTGAAACGTAATTTACAAATAATTGTACCCGATTAATTTCATTTCATTTCTTATAATTGTACTTGTAATTTGTATGTGGTACGTAGGACGAAAGCACTATTTATCTGTTCCAAGGTTGTCTAATGTAGGCTAACGGTTTCTATCTGGCCGTCAAACCTCTATTTTTCACCATTTGCCGAAGAAACAACTAAAAGTTTCAGTTTTATGCACAGATTTCTCTTTCAATAAACGTACAGGCATGTAGTCATTCAAAATTTAGCAGCGCAATTTGCCTTATTCCAACTTAGAACTCGACAAAAATGAAATCTTCGTGAAACTACAATCGAGAAATACACCAATATCAATAAATGTTACAGGTACATGATCGTTCAAAATTTAGCAAAGCAATTTGCCTTTTCCAACGTAAAACCCAACAAAAACAAAATCTTCACGAAAATACAATCAGAAAATACATCAACAAATATAAATCAATAAATCAAAGTATATAAATGAAAAAAAAAGAAAAAAAAAGAAAAAAAAAAGAAAGAAGATATATCAAGAAATACTAAAAACACAAGTAACAGCAGCCACTCACGGCCATGTTGACGCCCTCGGTCTTCAGCAGCTTGCGGCCTGCGAACGCTCCCATGCCGTCACTGATGAATCCGCGCGAGATTGCCGGCGTCTGATGCAGGATCGTGCGCCGCACCTCCTGCTCAAGCAGTGACGTCATGTCGATCTTCGCCTCGAGCGGATACTACGCGACAACAAGAGAACGTCGCTACATTACGCATACCACAGTGTAGTAAATTAATTAAATAATTTAATTAACTAGCACAGGGGTTCTTAACCTGTGGTCCATGGACCCATTTGGGTTCCATGGATAAGCTTTAGGGGGTCTGTGAATGAGGCGCATGGAAAAATTTTGTGTCTATATGCTTATGTACATTTTTCTGGGAAGGGGTCTGTAGCTTTCAGCAGATTCTCAAAGGGGTCCTTGACTCAAAAAAGGTTAAGAACCACTGATTACTAGCATATTATAATAGCAGTCATATATATATATATATATATATATATGTGTGGGGAATATAATAGACACACCATGTTATACGTGTGGTGTAGACACTGCTAACATAAATACACACCTGCAGAGTAACCTCACACCACTCCTCATTGACAGTATCGTATGCGTAGCCAGAGACCTCTCGAGCCACATTGATCACGGCCTGAAAAGTAGTAATTAAGTGCATTAGGCATAGGAATCGGATGCATTTGTATATGCATGTTTATTGTATTATGATACAGACTTGTTGTAAATGGTTATAACATTAGAAATAGCAAATATACCATTAGATATTATATATGTGCAAAAGAAAATAGGATGTGCAATGAATGCTTCTCAGAAAGGAACAATGGTGATATTTACATTTACTATGGCAGCGTCCATTTTTGGTGGTGTTTTACTGATACTCTTCAGTTTTTTCTTTTTTCTTAAAGACTGTAGAGTTTGACCCTCCTCATCTGATACATTGTCTACACTGATAGAATCTTCAGCCTCATCATCTTGTTCTACAAAACATCAACGATATACAAATTTTAACCTATTATCAGGGTGACTAGCCATCTATAATTTGACTCTGTGTTTCATTGCCTGCACCATGTATTAATTCTCTTCACACAATAGAGTGAACAAAATGCCAAATTACAAAAACATTTTCAACACGGTTTCATGCACTGCTGCTAGGCAATAAAGCCATATAAAACACATGTGTGTTAAATTAATGACAGATATTCTCAATTAATCATCATAAACAATAGAAAATATTGATGTCAAAACTACTGAATAACACAAAGGAAATAAAGCCATATAAATTAACTACATCGCATAACTGATTAATAATATACTTCACATTGAACATTAAAAATACATTTCACATTTTTGAACGATAAAATTTAACCGAAGGGAGATTAATTACATTTCACGTTCCAGAAGCAATAGTTGCTATAATACCTTCCTCTTCTTCATCATCCTCTTCCTCCGTCATGTTCATCTCCTCCATCTCCTCCTCCTCGCCTCGGTATTCCCCGTCGTCACCCGCTCGCTCACGCTCCTTCTCCGCACCCGCGTCCCCATCGTTCGCTTCATCCCCCGAGTCTTCGCTGTCATTACCGCCGACATCCGGTGGCGCCCCCTCTGCATCACCCCCGCCTCCAGCATCGCCACCTGGTGGCGACTCATCATCGTCGTCCTCATTGCTCGCTCGCCGGGACACTGCGGGTTTGAACGACGCCACGTGCAGTTGCCTACAGACACACAACGCCACGACCGAGTCAGAGCTGCCACATGTTTGTGAATAGCGTTAAATAGATGCGCAAATGGAATGCTTACGCGAGTGGGTATTGTAGTGTAGGCTGCAGACGATTTAGCAGCATGCATAGACACCAGAGTGCTGAATATCCAATCTACAAACAACATCCCTGACCGCCGTTATCGTTAATCCCGGCTGGCTCAAGCCTCCTCATGTACATTCATCAGAACGTACATCGTCACCATGACCCTAAGCTAAACCTGAGCCGATCATGTATTCTTTAGCCCCAGCTCAGTCAAGCATTCTTCAGAATCATCATCATCATACATCATCACCATAAAGCTAGCCTAATCCTGAACCCGTGTATGCATAGATGTCAGAACGCAGACTTAACCAACGTTAACTGTCCCGCCAGCTAGGATAAGGTGACCTTTACTGACATCAATGACATCTCCATCATTCATTGGCACGTTGCCAGCAGGCATACTCACTGTGCAGCTGCTTTTGTGCTGCTCTTCATCTTTTTCTGGATGACGGAGAGAAGATTCTTGATGAATTTCGTCTGCATGAAATGCAGCACGTTGCTTGGTCGCAGCGCACACTTGTCTTTGTAGCGTGAGTACGGCAGGAACTGGAAGAACAGCTTGTATATCCGGAACTTCTGCCTGAAAGCAACCGACCAAATGCGGATTTCTTGAGCATTTTCTCATGCGAAGTGTTCAGAAAAAAAACATCTCATTTGAAAGCTATAGTTACAGGTTGTCCTTTGCAATGAAATTTAGTATGAGTTAATAGTTGTGAAATAGTTCAACATGTTCAAAAAGCCTTATAGATATTTTTTTTTATGTTAAAATTTCTCACCATCCACCATCTTCAATTGACATCTTCTCACAAATTCTAACTTCTTCCACAACCTGTAAAAACGACACACAAAATACATTTAACAGCCTAACATCACAATCAACAAAACAAAAACTGAAAAGTCCACATGGTTCACGAAAGAAAAACCTAAAAATGTGCAAAAACGAATATTGTAAACCATTATTGAATTAATAAATTTGGTTACTATTTCATTTTTTAATTTACAAGGTTCACTTAGGTACTTGTGTACTTTGGTACTAGTGACTTACTTAGGTTACAAAAATAAATATAATAAAAATATTTATATATACAATATAATTATATATATATATATAAATATAAAAATATATTAATATAATAAATATAATACCGTCGACAGGTAGGCGCGTGTTAGCTTCAGCTGCAGAGTCTTCATCTGCCGGGCTGACACGTGATCGAGGAATGGCACTTCCATCGTCGGAGTCTTGATGCTGGCACTGGCGACCATCAGAATCTCGCGCAGACGCGGTATACCCAGCGTGACGTTCATCTCTCCACGCCCGGCAAAGTGAAACGTGTTCAAGGTCATCTGGGTCGAAGGTTCGCCGATCGACTGCGGGGTACAAAAGAAGAACGCACTCTAATACCAAAAATGGCGTCGATAATATACCACATCATCTCTCCTTATCTATCATTGAGCTGGCGTCGCTGGTTTTGTCCCTGAAGCAAAGTAATGTCCGACAATATATACAAACTTAAACCATACACTCCAAGTGCCGACTAAAAGTGCACATCATTTAATTCGAGATGGCAGGTCACTCGGGAATAGTCGACAATGTGTTATATCACAGTTGGCCGTGAGGTCACGAACCATGCTAGTATGCTCACATAATCACGCCTCTGGAGCTGATCCTACTAAGGGAATTCTGAATGATGACCATGAATTAAAATGCTATATAAGACTATGTTTAATTATAATTCACAACTAAATCGAAGCAATTATCAAGGCAATATGAATAGAAGTAAATAAATTCGATCACAATTTCTTTACTTGACAGTAATGGCACAAATGTTACGTCAAAGAAGAAGAAATATGACGCAATTATTACACTTACTAATACAACTACGTTGGCACTAGAGACATATCCATCTTGTATGTGTATCCTACTGATAGTGATATAATTAGGAGTACATTAACATTAACAGTAATATTAGTCTAACCTGCACATAACAGGATGTTGAACTATACCTGAGCGGCTAGCAAGCCGACTGCCTCTGCTGGTTCACACATCGCCTTCATGTTCTCATAATACATCAATGTCCGAAACTCATCCTGGCTCACACGCCCCCTCTGGTGATCAGCTTCTTTACTAATGAGGTTATCGGGATTCTGGCTCAGGTAGTCATCGACGACGTCAGACATTCTCTCAGAGATGGCGCCAAAGTACCGACATGCAGATAGCTGCGAGCTGACGGGATCGGGGCAACCAGATATGTGCTTTTCATACCTGCAAAAATATTACTAAACTCGAATCTGTTTTGCATGCACGCACTCATGCTCACACATGCACGCTCGCACGCACGCACGCACGCACGCACGCACGCACGCACGCACACACGCACACACACACACACACACAGCTGTTCATTACAGACACCTACTGTTCAAGCAAAAAATATTCTCGTATATATGTTTACAGGTTTCCTTACTATATGTGAATGGCAATTTCTGACTTACTTCCTTCTCTTATCGTCATCCAACTCCCTCCAGGAGTTCACGAGGGCGGTGAAAGCCATGCCTCTCTTGGCACCGGCCACCTCCCCAAACTGCTCTCGGAGCTCGGGAAGGTGTTTCTGACCGTACTTCAGGAAAGCCGAGCACCTCTGTTTATGTGAGGAACCACGCTTCCTCTTCCACTTCGATATCTGTATAAATATAGAGTAATATATAATATAGAGCAGAACAAAGGAAAAGGCTTCTTTTATTATTCTATTACCTTTGTGGCAGGTGTATGCATGCAAGACTCGTTTAGCATCGCTCCTAATCAAAACAGCTATATGACTCCACTGACTGACAAACTTACGAATGTTTATCTACATCGAAAATACCCACTAGCGATAAAACTCTTGTGTGGTATGCCCCGTCAAAATATCTAAGAAAAAATATTCCGAGAAATACGACCGTACGCTTTTTTGCAGCTTCGGTGCTGTCGCGGTGTCCATCACCTTCTGTATGTCTTCAATGGGACGTTTATCAATCACCGCATCGTAATTATCAATGAGGAATCTGAACTGTCCCTTGTTCAGAAACTGTGTCTTCCCAATATCAAGACCATCCTCACCATATAGAAACTAAAAAACAATAATAACAACAAATCTAGTTCAGTGCTCAGGGTTTCTTATACATCAGAGGCACAGTGGCGCACTGCCGTTGTCGGCACGCCTTTGAATCCATCATGTGCCTTTGTCTAATTTTCCCTCAGAAGAAACCCTGGTGCTGTCAAGATTATTGTATACACAGTCATTATATACCCCCTATAATACTATTAATAGTAATATCTTGCATGTAATGTATTTATGAATGAGTGAGGAAGCTACACTTCTCATTTGTAAAATAATTTCTATTATCTCCTGTGCTAGTTCTACTTAGACTTTACGCTTCACATCAGGCAGTAAAATGTAAAATAGTTTTAACCACAAAACTATACTACCATAATTAGGATAACTCTTATTTAGTTCTCTTAATTTTATAAGTCTTAATAACATGTATCTATAACTCTTATAACTACCTGAATGACGCTACCGTCACTGTCTCTCACAGTCATATCGTAGTTGACTATGATGCCCTCTAGATGCTTGATTATACAGCGCTGCAGGTAACCACTACGACTTGTCTTCACGGCTGTATCTATAAGACCCTGAATCAGTGTGAACGTGCATAATTATTACCTCATTGTTACAGTATCATTTACAGAGTACATGCAACATAATAACAGAAAGCACTATTGCTAATGTAGCATATGCAAATGACTGCTTCCCCCACCCACACACACCTTGCCCTCCTTCCCCCACCACACACATCACCCTCCCCCACCCATCCCCACCTCCTAACACACACCTGACACTCCCCCACCCGATACACACCTTTCCTCCCCCACCGATCCTACCACAACACCTAGAACCTCCCCCACCATCCACACCCCCTCCCACCTCCTACCCACACACCTGACCCTCTCCCCCACGCATGCCACACCTCCCCTCCCCACCTCCTACCACACACCTGACCCTCCCCCACCCATCCACACTTCCTACCATGACGCTGACCCTCCTCCACCCATCCCACTCCCCCTCCCCACCTCCTACCACACACATGACCCTCCCACCCATCCACACTCCTACCATGCACACTGACCCTCCTCCACCATCCCCATCCTACCACACACCTGACCCTCCCCCCAACCATCCATATCTCCGACCTCCCCACCCCTACCACACCTGACCCTCCCCACCCATCCACACCTCCCCTCCCCTCCCGCCACACACCTCACTCCCTCACGCCACCCACACCCCTCCCCTCCCGCCACACACCTCGCGTCCGGGCATGGCAGTGAAAGAAGAAACTCCTGTGGGCGTATACCGGTGAAGGAGCGGCAGTCGATAAGGCTGGAATATACCTCACCTCCTCTCCCACTCCCCCCCCCACCCAATACACACACCTCCCCCTCCGCCACAGCCCCTCCCCCTCCTCCTGCCGCACACACCTCCCCCTCCCCCTCCCACCACGCACCTCACGGCCGGCCATGCAGTGGAAGAAGAACTCCTGCGGGCGTATGCCGGTGAGGAAGCGTCCGTCGATGAAGCCGCCGGCGCGCGGCGTCGTGTCGTACGGCGCGAACGACGGCAGCTGCGCTCCACTGATCATCAGCGGCGGACGCCGGCCCTCGAGCTCGATCTGTCCGAGGAGGCACGAGATCTGCATGCAGTTCACCTGCGGGAGCGCGCACGGAAACAACGTTAAACATGCGCGTGTTGACAGGTTGACGTGTATGCCTGTAGGAGTGAAAAAACGCAGCCAGGGTATGCCTAACGTGAGCACGTGCCTGTCGATACAAGCACGTACCTGTGGATACAAGCATACCTGTAAATATAAGCATATAAGTGTAGATACAAGCACATAGCTGTATATTCAAGCACATACTTATAGATACAAACATATCCCTGTAGCTACCAGGATATATATGCAATATACCAGCACACCTGTAGTTTCAATCCCACACCCATAGAAACAAGTAAGTGCATACCTTTAGAATCAAGTGCATACTCATAGATACAAGCACATACCTGTTGATACTATCATACCAATAAACACAAGGACATATCCAGTGCAAGTCTCTAGTTTACACACGCATTAAGGTTGCGACAAGATGATATGTTTATGCGGTAAATGTACCATTGAGCCTTTGGCACCGGACTGCACCATCAGCTGCAAGTTGTTGTTAGGGAACGTCTTCAGCATGCCGTGTGGAAAGCAGGCCTTGTTGATCTCGTTATTCGTCTCATCTGTTTTTGCTTTCATACACAAGTCCAGCTCCTTGAGATCACCATCATCCTGGCTGTAGTGGCTGGCACGATACCGCTGTGAAATCTCGTTCTATTGGTATGAAATATTCACTTATATTATGTACTACATTATTATTAATGAAATAATTCAATTAAAAATTATGCATCTTTTATGAAAGTAGAATGTAGTCAAAAATCATATGTGGTGTATTTCAAACCAAGAATGTTCCATTGCACAGTTATTTACATTCTATGCAGCCGCGAGAAAAAGAACGACTTTCATCCTTATTTAACCTATTAACTTTTACTACATACAGTTAAACCTCGATTATCCGACCGAGTGCACAGGGAGTATTTTGTCCATATAACATGTATAACTGATTGTTCGGATAACTAATCGGATCGTATTACCGTTAACGATCGTATTACCGTCTCGTATTCACGAGACCTTGAGATCTTGTTAGGATAATCTGAAATTCGGATTATTGATGTTCGGATAACCGAGGTTTGACTGTATAACTATTATAGCACATGTTATAATTATGTATAACAGATTCAGCACCTCATCTGTGTAATTGCTGACACCAAGTGCCTTAGCGGCGACCTCTGAACCCGCATTCCTCGCGGCGGCCATGATTACTGCACGCTTGCTGTCGCCATCTGGTGTCACGATGATGTCCTCCACACCCAGTGTGAACCCACGCAGCTGCAGGAATGCAGTAAACAGTCTCGCTAGACTGGTCAGTAGCTTGCCAGAGATTGCTCCACCATACAGCTGCAATGACAACATGGTTCGCTTGCAATGACCTCGTGTGACCTGTCTCTCCCAAAATTTCTTAGCCACCACAAACAGTTTGTGGACCTAAAAATTCTTAGCCACCACAAACAGTTTGTGGACCTAAAAAATTCTTAGCCACCACAAACAGTTTCTGGATCTAAAAAATGTATTAGCCACCACAAACAGTTTGTGGATCAAAAGATTTCTTAGCCACTACAAAACAGATTGTGGACCATTAATTTATTGTCAACACATGTACACAAAACACAAATTGCTTCTGCAGCATAATAAGCTTGTTGGCCACAAATATGTGCTTATATCCAAAGCAAACAGCACAATGACATGACAGTTTACTTGTCACCCATATATGCATGGGTTCACAATTTGGTTGTGGTGGCTTAACATCTTTATACTGAATCACTCAGTGCTCTCACTTTGGTCTACGCAAAATTCCACAACTGTTTGGCTAAAATTCCTTAAAATAATATAATCCATAATTCACTATGGTTTTCTATTATTATTTATTGGTATTTCTATAGCATTATGCGCATTCTATAAAATGCTTCCTCTAAAAAGCGCCATCTACCACCATGAATTTATGAATTAATTTTGGCAGCACTATGCCATTGTTTCAGTCATTAAAGTATATAGATCATAGAAATAATATACTAGTTAGACCATGTGTCTCTATATATTTCTATGATATAGATAGAGGCGCTACTTGCAATAGTGCAAACGTCAAGATTAGCATGCTACATGTAATTAGGAATTGCTGTGAGACAAAACCAGAAGTTGCCGAACGTACGGAACAATATTTCAACCTATAATAACCATGAACGGGCGTATACGTTTAAAATGTTCATTATAAAGTTATTTAAATATAGGTAGACAGAAACATTAAATACAACTTTATTTCATTATACATTGAATATGATATGCTTTTTTAAATAAAATACATGTAGTATTAAATAGTGATGTTACGATCATCGATTATACTCGATCATCGGTTGAACAGTGGCTCGAACCAAGAGCTTGGTTATCAAAATCCATAATCGATTTCATCAACAACAAAAAAAATAAATAAATAAAAATAAATAATAATAAAACTTGAACAAGAAAACTTGGAAAAGTGATGAGAATCAGAGATATCATTGCTACTATACAAGTTATCCTTTATTAACATACATGTATTATACACACAGTAGTAAACAGTGCAAAACAAACAGTAAACAGGGCTAAACAAGCACATACATGCACTCACGTACATGCACACGACGTTACACACACGCAGGCATTCAACACCCCGAGTAACCGATTGTAACCGATCATCGATTACTTGGGTCCAACCGATGATCGATTACGAAATTACAACCGATTGACAACACTAGTATTAAAACAGTCAGTGGGTTACTTATTATATTGTTTCGCATTATGAAACATGAAAATGTGCAACTTTAGGCCCGAATTATATAGCTCTTGGTTAGACACATCTGGGTAAAAGTGATCTCACCTCGTAGCAACAGTGCACAAGACCATAGGGCGTCGCTCCATAGTGACCCTTGTCCAGTACTCCCACCAGCAGCTCTCCATGTCTGACGACTACCTGACTCTCTGTCATGTTGTCGCCCTGCAGAGGCGTTCCACCGGCTATCCAACGCCGTGCTGGCACCTTGAAACACGAGAGTTCATGTTAATGTAGTGACATGCAGAATTAATGGAAAATGGCACAGTCTAGAGCATGCACCCACACAGTTAAGGCAAGGAAATAACACTGCAGGCGAGAATGTGCAGGAGGAACCCTGCCCATTAATTCAATAATAAGAGTTTAATCTGAACTTTGGTGTTGATAGCACCCATAAAATTTGACAAAAAAAACAAGGTTCAATATAGGACTGACTGCAGTCAGAAAGGCATGTTAATGAGAAACCTGTTGCCAGTTCTTGCTTGATATCTTCGCTTTTCCGGTAAGCATTAGAGGGACTTTTCCATGAGGAATGATGTTGCAAATCACTGTCGATATGACCTGTTAATGGAATGAATGTGATAGACACAAGTAGGCAAGTTAGGAATTACTGTCGACACAAACTGTTAATGTTATACACACGATGGAAAAGTTCACAGATGATGCAACCTTGATAGGTTCACAAGTAATGATAGAACCGCAGTAGAACTTTACATCAGGTTTCATGCAAGACCGTTAAACGACGTATGTTACTGAGGCTTTCTGTTGGGCAAAAAAACACAATAAACAAGGCTTGGTAGAACGACGTTAACGTAGAAGTAATAAAAAAATAAAAAAATACAGTACCTGTTTTCCAGACCAGAGTTGAGCAGGTTTTACGATTGAAGGTTGAAGTAATGTCACACGCTTCCGGTGGTCAGACAGACACGAGAACACAAGGTTGTGGTAATCCGCTCTGAAAAAAAATATGGGAAAAACAATTAATAAATTAAATATGCTGCAGATTGGAATTATTTTCCACTTAATTATTTGCAATAAATATGTTATGCAGCATGATTCCCACCTTCGAATATATTTGGCATGACTACTTACTCAATCTCCCCCTATATTGATTGTGAATTTCCTATAAATTTCAGATTTCCAACGTGCCCTGTTTGAAAATTTATGTGAATTATCGTGAATTGATGGCACATCACTGGTAATTGAGCCACTCAGCAAGATCACAGCTTACCTATTGAAGAACCGGCCACGTATCATCATCATAACACCAGACACCATGTGGTCCTGAATGAGACCACTCAGTGGCGTGCCATCTTTTGGCACGAGGTACTGCTGTGTACTAAGAGCTGTCAAATAAACAAATAATTATATAATATCCAATAACCCGATAAATATATCATAAATAATTTATGATATATTATAAATTTAACCGCATATTTATATTTACTATAACGTTTATAATAATAATTATTATATAGTTATTAAATGCACATTTATTGCATGCTATGTGCATTTATGCACATTACATTGTATTTAATATATATGCAATTTCATATAAAAAATCAGTTTCAATGACATATTTGTAACTTTCAATATAAATACTGTTCTACTTTCTTTCAGTAAGGCACGTGTATAAAGAATTAATAAACGTCAATTTTTAAAGCCAGTCCAAACTGAAGAAAAATCCACTATGAGAAAAGTCATGAATAAATAGTTATTCCATGAATATTCTACACCAAGATGAAGAGAAAATTAAATATTCACAACCACTATAGATCTCTGACACGACTTTACGCAGGCAATTAGTTTGAGCTGCACGAACATCACCAGGAAACGATGCACATTTCTTTCCTTTAATATAGTCTTGCACCAACCAGTTACATATAGGGGCCGGCAGAGTGAGAAATACCAAGATTGTAGGCCTCTGCCCGTCCGCACTCGCTCTGTGGGAAATGCGCATTCATCTCGTCACCGTCGAAATCTGCGTTGTAGGCCTTGCAGTTTGCGTAGTGCAGCCGAATGGTCTTTTCTCCGCGAAGCACACGTGCCTACAAGTAACAGCAACATGGTTTATTAATTATTGAAACAAACTGTGTGAAACTAAATAATTATATATTAATAAAATGAATAAATAAATATATACATATATATATATATATATATATACATATACATATATATATATATAAATATATATATATATATCAAGAGTAGATAATAGGGAAGGAGTGTGACATCAATAAACAAGGGAAATTCGTCATTTACTAGCCTTATAATACCTACGATTTATTACGCGTAACTCATCCAACTTGAGCTCAAATCGTTCACAGTACATTCGCCTAGCATCGTGCGAAATCGTTTCCTCGCCGCTCCCGCTAGCCACACCGCCACATTCCACATTCCGAGAGAGCAAGCACAGCAACAGCGCGTCAGTATAGCTGCCTTTTGTTTTAATAGAGGCGGGCAATGGACTTGGATTGATGGCCAAAGAATGGACAATCGTGTCGTACGTTTTAGTCTGTATCTCCAGATTGCTTGTGTAAACGAGGAAACGATTTCGCACGATGCTAGGCGAATGTACTGTGTACGATTTGAGCTCAAGTTGGATGAGTTACGCGTAGTAAATCGTAGGTATTATAAGGCTAATAAATGACGAATTTCCCTTGTTTATTGATGTCACACTCCTTCCCTATTATCTACTCCTGATATATATATATATATACAGCATACCCTAAGCATTAGTCAGCAGCATGCACGTATAAGGAATGGGAGTTAACAAAAACACACACACAGACAGTACAGACAAATTATACCTTGTGAGCCATGATGCTTGGTCTGTGTAGAGTCGGCTGTCGATTTAACAGCATCACATCACCATTCTTGAGATGTCTGTAAACCTGTTTCGGCAAAATGCAACAACTACATTGCACAATGATAAAAAAGAATGAGCCTCACGATAGAATTTATTAATGTTTAGCAAAATTGAGTAATTTAAGTAACTACCACCTCATCACAAATGATTTACACCTCCAACGAACGTAGAAGTTAGTTGAAACAGTCCGTTGACAATACAATGTCTAGAGGTATAAATATGCATATGATATACCGATAGGTATATGGACATGACAGCTTCAGGAACATGTACCTGTTTCACCCCCATCATCTTGTTCATAACATTATCTGGTGTGAGAAGCTGTTTGGCTATTGCCTCTCTCTCTGATCTCGTCATGCTACCCAGCAGAGTTTTCGATCCATTCTCGTTAATGACAAAAGCAGCACTGAAATGAGCACGAGATCTGTGAAAGCCATTGTGGGCAGCTAACTACTACAAACTCATGGTCATGTCTGCATGCTCACGTCATGGTGCACAAAGAACAGTCCAGCCACAATGACATCTGCTGTTATGGGACAATGACCCTTCAAAGCTTTCCACGTATTTGCATACTTAGTAATATAACATGAAAATCATTAGTATTAATAAATTCTAACACACAAACTCTCTCGACTCTCAAACTCGCAAACACACAACAAAGCTGCTCAATATACATTCCACTCCCTGCCAAACCACTCGTTTGTTGACAATAGCAGCGACACAAATGATGCCTAGGGGAAATGCTACCAGTAATACATACAGGTGTCCCCTGCCAGAAATTGTCCTTAATAATCAGGACATCATGAACCTACGACGCCTGTAACTTTGCATATTGAGTGCTACGCAAAAGTTACGGCCATCCTAGACTGACAGTAGTCGAATAGTCGTAACCTGTTTGATGATTCTGATGATTCTGCCAATGAACTCAATAAATATACAACAAATGTGACCAGCAATGTTATAAATGCCATCTAGGGGGTACTCGACCTGTAACAGATTTGGACGCGTCACGACTCACCCCGGGTGCACGTCTGGTCCGTTCTTGACCATCTGCCGCAGCTCGTGGACGTTCCACGGCGTGACCGCCGTCGGATAGGTCAGCTTCTTCGCGAACACCTCCGGCACGCCGATCTCGTCCGTGTCGATGTACGGGTCGGGCGAGATGACGGAGCGACACGCGTAGTTCACGCGCTTGCCCATCATGTGCTTCCTGAACAGACCCTGCTTCTTCTCTAGCAGCTGCAATGTGTCGACGGCGGCATGAATGATGAAATGTCAGTAATATTAATGTAGTCAGAAGTAGTAGGCCGAACGACACGGGAAAAGAGTAGCTGCGCCTAATTCGTGTCGTTACTTTGCACCATCTACAGCAGTGCTTCTTACACTATTTCAGTGTCATCCGCCCTCGAGTCTTTATCACAAAATTTCATTCACCCACAACTAAATTTCCTTTTTTTTGGTCTAGCTAATTTCATTCATCCCAAAATAATTTCATTCAACCTTGGGTGAACCATTCACCAGTTTAAGAAGCACTGATCTAGTATATGCAGCACAAACTATGTTTTGCTAGCGAAACCCAAATGGTTTCTTAAATCAGGCAAATTGCTTGAAATTCGAAATAATATATTGCTGTAAATAATATAATCTAATCGAGGAGAAAAGATCTATTGTGGGTATCTATCTATCAAAATTTCACTTTCGAATTTCTATAGCCAAGTGGACCTCATGGTCAAATGAAACCCGGACATTGCCAAGCTTTATGTCATTTGGCTATCCTTAACTAGTATTTGACTACAAAAATGTTGCACCTGTTTCACTCCTATAGTCTTGTCCTTAATGAATGCTGCTTTGTTGAGGTCACTGTCGAACATCACATTCACACAGGTCTGCATGCGCTGCCACGTATTCTGAAGTTTTTCCATGACCGTGTCGCCCTGCACTTGACTAATCGCCGTCTGCAAGAGATACTCTTCCATGAAATAGTATGTATATCTACTAACCTGTCCGTTGGCCTACTAACTTTTTAAATTTTTAAATGGGAGTTATAAGAATAATGGATCATTATGTTATGTTACATGGCACTAATAGCTCTTATCATTCTTGCTAACAATTAATGTTAAGATTCTCATTTTAGCAAATTAAAACAAATAAAGATTTATAAAAACTCGACTCACAATACTACTCTGAACAGATTTATCTTTGCTCTGCATCATGGTGAGGAGATGGTGTAATATCAGATTCTCATTCATGATGCTCTGCAGGTTGAGTGATTGCGAATTTTCAAACTTCCTGTCACCCAACACATTTAACTGAAAATAGAATCATTCAGTTATTCTCACAACCTCATATCCAGGTGCAGCAAACTTTAAGCACATTTCTAGAACGCTTATAAAAGTCTTAGTCATAGTCATGGTCTTGAACAGATTGTGCGCACGGCAACTCGTGAATATGCATGCGTTCTTGATAAATGTGTCTAATATAAATATGTACTTACTTCTCTTGGCAGGAAAACATATGAATATGTGTTGCAATGTGTTCTATGTGCCTAATATGTGTTTTCTATGTCTAAAATGTGTCAGCAGATTCACTTTCTTTATTGGCCACATTAAACAAATAAGTATCAGAAAATAAAAGTTGTGATTAATGTCATAATATCAGGAGTGTATAATATAGAATATATATTATACACCTCCGATATTATACACTTCTGATAATAAAATATATAATATAATATAATATGATATAATATAACGCTACATTAAACTTAAAGCATATACATGTGAGAGTGAACGTACTGGCCTGAACTTGGAGGGGGGCACCGCAATGACATCAAGGAAGAAAAAGTCAAGAGGACAAAGGTTATCGGGCGATGCGCCGGCTTCAAGAGATGGAAACAGCTTGCCCAGAAGTTGGCCGCTATTCTTCCACACCTCTCGCAGGTGCTTACGGGCATCCACCGGCGTCAGGTACCTAGGTGTTAATGCAGAGGGCGCTGTAGTAATAAGTCGCTAGGCAACCAAGTGCTTCTTTGCAATGATTTCCCATAGTAGAATTTTTTAACCTTGCGGTGTTTTGACTGGTAATTTGTATTGATTAATATCTATTCATACTTTCATGGAAAAATACGTTGTGTTGAATCTGCCATTGTCTAATGTAGCAAGAAGAATATGGGGACAATGTCAACAGTATTACATGACTAAAATTATTTTCCAACCTATCTAAATATTTTCTAGACACTGCCAAATATAACCATCCGAGCAAATGTCCAAAATATTATACTACGGTCAAACCTGTGTTAGGCGTTACCTCTATAGAAAAGACACATGTCTATAAAGCATGTATAGAATGTATATAAAACCTTAAATACAGTGTTGACTGTACTGAAAATCAAAAGAATATTATGGTGCCATACGATTGCCCCATGAGTTCTGAGATCTTGCTCTCTTTGGTTTGTTTCTCATCATTGATCTTGTCATGCTGTCCTTCACCAAACTCTACACCTTCTGGCACCTCTTCTGTAATCCTGTTTATAAGAAAGAATGCAAACAATCACAAAATGATGCACACAATCTAACATACATTGAAATAGGTCATGTCAAACTAAAACATAATCGTTTCAAACTTGGCATGGCTGACAACAACAAGAACATGGTTGGAAATGAGGAGTGTAGTTTTGCATAGTTGTCCTCTAATTTGATAGTATTAAACAACATGACCAAATGTCAAATGACAAAATTAAATGTCAACCCATTCTAAATATTTAAATAAGTAAATGAATAAATCATAACAGTAATTTGTATTAATTATTATATTTATTAATACAGGTTAATTATTATTTTAGCTATTGCAAGCAATATTTGGGTTTGGCCTAAAAAATTACACTCACAGATTATAGTTTTATAAACCTTTTGTAAACCACAAATCCGCATTAATTGTCTTAATTAATTAATTAATTAATTAAATCTTAAAAAAGTTTTAAGTAATTAAAGTTAATTAAATAAACCAAATAATATGTATACCTTTTATCTTTAAGCTCTCTTGCCATTTGTAAAGCTTTGTTAGCTGCTCTGTTGCTGATACCTTTCGTAAACATGATCTTGGTGTTGTATTCCTGTCTTAATGCTCTACCAGGCATGTGACAGTGTGGACACTAATCGAGAACAGAAACATGTGTAGAATTACTATAAGCTTGAAGCTATCAAGCCATGAACTTCTATGTGCACCCCATGTGCTATTGTTGAAGTTATGTATGTATCACGCTATATGACATTAGTTGTTAAGTATTTGCGAAAAACATTGTTTGCAGGATTTTTAGAGGTAAATACTGTCTATATTAAAATTAGAATGATAATAAATTTAGTATATACAACTCTTTATAGCTGCCACTAGAGACTATTATAAATACTTGTTAATGAACTATGTAAGGCAGCTTGATTATGAAATGTCTAGTTTCCATAAAAAGCTTTTAAAGATTTACCTTTTTTGTTGATGACATGAGATTTTTGAGAAAATCTTTTACGAGGAGACGTCTTAACTCTATCAGATTTTTACTAGGTGTGCGTTCCTTTTCTATTTTGCATTTGCTCTCTAAAAAATAGAAAAACAGTCATGCATCATTAATAGCACAACAAAACATCATAATTAAGCCTAACAGCAAGTTAGTCCAATTTCTTTAGGACCAGCTATAAGTTTTCTTATCCACCTAATACTAAAGCTTTGGATTATATTTAGTGCACTCAATATTATACACTGAACAAATTTTACCAGTCTGAACCTGGGATCAGTCTCATTGCTCTTGATGCTTTGAAGCGATATTTGAGGGTGTATTACCACTAAATGTGCCACGTTGGTTGTTTTTTGCTGAGGTGCCTATATGCTTTAATGTACCTAGCATAAAAATTAGCGCCACCATAATTATTGATTCATCAGCAAAAACCATAAACATATCTATAGATTATTGTACACACACATTGAAACATCTGTTAGTGGCCACCTCCAACAAAAGGAACACTTTTCATAAAGGACACATCTGACGTTTCCCTCGAGTAGCAGCTACACACTGAAATGACCTCCACAGAATGGACACCTCTCTATAAAGCCCACTCTTCCTCGACTAACCCTCGAATACAGCTTTACCTGTACACAACGCAACTTTACATCGTTGCGCCGCACACTGCGCACGATTTTCCACACACGCGACATGTTGCTCATCGCGACACCGACCTTGCAGCATCTTTGCGGCGGCGGCGTCGAGCGCCTCCCTGACGAGCTCCTCACAGTTGAACGCGCCCGCGCTCTCGTCGACGACGGCCTGCAGCACCTCGCGCATCCGGCTCTCCGCCTCCACGAGGCCGTGGTCAAACAGCGCGAGCTGAGTCACCGCCAGGTGGCTCTGCAATGACGGGGCGCGCAGCCGGTGGCAGCTGAAGCAGCTCGCCTTCAGAATCTAAATGACAGGCGGAGAATCGCGCGGTGAAGGACACGGGAGCGTTTAAAACCACAGCTGCTTGCTAAACAGTTATGAACATATAGTCACACATTATGTAACCTTGACGATTAGGTGTTTGCGATGGCTCGCAGTTTTGTACTTTTATTAGACAGACACATAGGTTCGCATGTGTGTGACGATCTTATCATGAACATTCGTTAGAATTTATTTTTTAATGCTATGTTTCTGATACGTAACAATAGGTTCACAATCAAATCAGCTTCAATCACAGAAAATACCTGTCATTCCTATTACAATCTCATCGATGTGATTGCGACAATTTAATGATTACCCGTAAACTGTATTATTATTTTAGTTTTTTGTGTGTTTGTGCGATTGATTGAGAGATCCTAAATGACAAATGATCATAACAAAGTACCTGGAGCAAATTCCTAAAGTAGAACGGATTGAAGACTGGTAATGATAAGTTAAAATGACCCATGTGACCAGGACAGTGTTGCTGGTTGAGCATGCATGTTGCACACACATCATTCCTATCAGTCGGACCTGGAACGTAAAGCAGAAATATCTATGATAAATATACCATCACAATCAGATCTATGCTATAGCTACATGTATCTACAATCTACATAATATTAGAACAACCGTATGTATCAACATGTCCATGATATAGGCATAGCCAAAGAGTTAAGAGAGCTATGCTGGGGTTGGGTGCTCAATTCTAAGCACGCAGCAATCACACACCCTAAACGTGTTCTGCTTTCTTTTGAGCTCAGCATAACGAAAGGTGGAGTCATGTTAACTATCCTTAAAAAAGAGTTCATCGTCATGTGGCCTTTTGTAACATTATAAACCATATTTCGTGGCTTATAGAATCAATTATTTTCTCAGAAAACATCTCCAAAAACTGTTTTATGTCGTGTAAGCTGGCGGCCAGCGTAGCAGACATATTATTATAGCCAAGATTTGTTAGCTAAAGTTTGGGATATTACACAGTTCACTTGAAAGGCCTATGGTAAATCTGGCTTATAAAATGCAGGAACTGTAACAGATAAAATCCTGATAAAATCACAGAAAAAGCAAGGGTACGGCCCTATTTATGGTGACTATACACCTGTTAGAATGAATGTTATGATAGTATAGTTATTATGCAGTCAAACCTCTTTTAAATAACCTTTTAAATTCAGGATGTGTCAAATGTATCAAAGTGTATAATAAACCACGAAAATAAAATAATATAATTTTTGTCCTTCATGATCGCAAATACAACTCAAGTCTAGCTCAGAGGTCTGTAATCACCTAAATGTGGGTCATATAGTCCACCATTAGTAGAATGTCCCAGACTATCAAACGTCTCTGGATTCGTAATCTCCTTTACACTCAAAGAGAGAATTTCCGAGGAGGTGTAGGTGCTGAGCAACAGCCGAGCCGGTTGCTTCGTTGGCACATCCAGTACACCCATCGTTGTCTATCCCGCGTACAATGAAACTGAAATAAGTAAATCAATCACGCACATTGAGGGTAACCACCAGAATGTGTTAAAACTAGTGTTGTCAATCGGTTGTAATTTCGTAATTGATCATCGGTTGGACCCAAGTAATCGATGATCGGTTACAATCGGTTACTCGGGGTGTTGAATGCCTGCGTGTGCGTACGTCGTGTGCATGTACGTGTGTGCATGTAATGCTCTTGTTAGTCTGTTACGTTTGTTATTGGGCACTGTTTACTACTTTTCGTGTATAATACATGTATGATTAATAAAAGATAACTTGTATAGTAGCGATGAATATCTCTGATTCTCATCACTTTTTCCAAGTTTCTTGTTCAAGTTTAAAAAAAAAAAATATATATTTTTTTTTTTTTGATGAAATCGATTATGATTTTGATAAACAAGCGCTTGGTCGACGCCACGTTCAACGCGATATCGAGTAACTAATCGAACTGACCTCGTTGACATGCACCAGTTAAAACCATTCAAAAAGACAAGTTTGAGGAAATAAATACGAATAAATATGTGGCATGCAGATGATTTAATTATGCTAAGAATCAACAATGGCCACCCCATTGCTGTGAAGCTCCCTGTGGGGGGGAAAAAGGGGGGGTGAGGTTAGGGAGTTGCCTGAACTTGGTAGCTAGTTTGGTAAACATGACTAAAGATGAGCAGCTCCTGAAGGCGCTCGCACCATAGGCTAGTATGAAAATGTCAGTACGGACAGCAATGCAATGGCCTTATGGAGCATAGAAAGCAAACTGGTATATAGGCGAGCAACACATTCAGAAACATGGTGTGAACAAGTGTTTAGCCCCCCCCCCCAGTTGGTGGCGACCGCGCGGGATGAGTAGACTTTGCTGCCTTTAATATAAGCTCCCTAAGTATCTAGTATAAACGTAAATAAGACTACAGTATTTTGATAAACTTATACAGTAGCCACGTAGCTACTTATCTAGATGCAAGAGAGTGCTAGCATGACTATGAACCTGTCTATGCTTGTTGTTTGCCTGTTGACTAGCTTGTCAGATTAGAATATGAATTTAACAAGTGCCGGCGGAGGCGACAGCGCTCACAATCTAACGCTACTGCGGTGACTCTGATGGTGAGTCGTGATTCTAGTAAACCTTGTTAGTCCGCAAAATGGTGTTACACAATTACACCCGAAACAGTGAATGCACAGGGATGTAATCAGAACCTTCTCAAGGAATGATCTTGTTGGGATCAGTTTATGAAGCATGCCAACGAGATGGCGCGTACGTTTTATGGTGTCCTCATCCAGATTAAAAGATGAAGCACCCATCATACGTATAGCACAACTATTTGCAATACAGAATAGGAAGAACTCAATCCAATTGACCTACTGGCAAGCCTAACAGGCTGCATAGAAGAGCTGCCAACCTGTAACAGATTTAACGAACAGGCAAGAAACTACACCAGTATCCGACCAAACACATGCACTGGCAGTACCACTGGCAGTGGCATACTTACATGTAGCATACTGACGCAGTACAGAATTCCATAGAAATTATATCTGAGTGTAAGGAGCATAAACCTACTTATAACCAAAATTAGGCTTTTGAAAATTCTCACTGTGACATGTAACCGTCATACCATCCAGGCATGTATAAGATCACTACTAGCACCCCGGTACCAGGCAGTCATTCTCTAAGCAGACGATCAAACAAACTCCATGTTACCTCCTCTTGAGGGGTCAAAAGCGTTATCTGACACTTACTCTTTGGCATGTCAGCAGAAGTAGATTTCCATGGTCCTTTCAATAATGCCATAAAAAATGCAGTCCCCGCTGAAACCAAAAAAGTTTTTCAAATCGGCTCCGTCAGACGCATGTCCTCAAAATTTCTAAAATTCCGCCCTGTGCCCATTTGACCTTTGACTGTACCTCCAATTCAGCACAGTGAATGGCTTTCTCCTACCATGGAATGCTATACACCAAACTAATCAGCGAGCCTATAGGTCGACGCCGTTAGATTTGTGCGCAAATTCTGCATTCTCCCTAATACCCTTAAGTTAAGGAGTGACAGTTCCCCTTCTTTCACCTCTTGACCTTTGACGCTTGAGCAGTCCGACACATGTCGAACGATCCCAAAACTCCTTTTCGGATTACCCTCCCACATCCCGAAATACGGACGCTACGTCGAGCTGCGGCGTCTATTAAGATTTGTGCCGCAAACTATCGGTAGGAAACGCTACGGACCGGACGGAGCCTCGCAGACAGGACGGACGATCATGCGATTCTACAAGCTGCATCTGACTCTGTCAGATGAGCTAATAATAATATGGTAGGGGAAAACACATGTGATATAGTCCTTCCTTCAGCACTTTTTCAGTTTTTGCAATGGGAATGAAAGTGATTTAGAATTTTAACTATATACAAAAGAGAAAAGATCTGGAAGACGAAGGTTGACACTTTACTCTCAGTATGTATTAAGTTACATAAGTAGGCGTTTGGCGGAATTAATTGGACCTAACTGAAGCTCATAGGGTCTATGTCCCCCAGGGTATGCCGTACGGTCCGGTATACCGCAACGTACCCTGGTCACTATTTGTTATGGTTAGGGTTAGGATTAGGGTTAGGGTTAGGGTTCGGGTTCGGGTTAGGGAGTATAGGCGTAGGCGACTCCCTAGACTCGTTAGTGGAATAGGTGAGGTACGGTCCGGCATATTAGATACGGTATACCGGACCGTACCCAGGGTACGTTCCGGCAGTACCCCAGGGGACATAGACCCTCTCAGCCTAACTGAGTGGTGGTACAAATGGCAAAATCCAAATAATATGCAATTCACCAATTGCGTGTTGAATTGATGGCATGAATTGATGTAGCTCCAAGAAACGGTATTGCTAGGGTTAGAATACCCTAGAGACAATGTACCCTGTATAGACAATCCGTCGCACAGCCTGGTCGGGCTAGAATTGATGATGATGGCATGATGATGATGGCATGAATTGATGATGGCATGAATTGATGATGATGTCATTGGCATTTCAAATGTAATGTCTCACAGCCAAAAACACAAGACAACCTCGAATACACGTAATTACTAGATATAATTAAATATTAGGCTGGGCCTCCACTAACCCGACCAGGCTGTGTGACTAACGTCAATACACCGGGTATTCTAACCCTAGCAATACCGTTTCCTGGAGCTGGGCCTCCACATATATTTTATAGTATACACTAAGATTCAGACTAAGACGAAGACTAAACCCTACTTCAGCGTGATAAGTGTTGGAGGCTGCCATTAAACAAGTGAGCAGCGCGCAAGTGGTGCCATCGCAGTATGGGAGATCAGCCGTTGGTCAGCGCATGAGGTCAGCACGTTACAACTTACATGTGTTTGTGTTATGGTGCTGATGTACATTTCAGTCTAGTCCTGTTACAATCCATACGGTGTTTACGGTACTTCCATTTTTAACGTGATATTTTATGATGTGCAGCTGAACTGTTTTGAATTTTGAAATCGCAAAAGATCGAGATTAAGACTAAGACTAAGAGTAAGTATCCCGATTCGGCTCGATAAGGCTCGTGTTCTAATTTCAAATCGCTAGGCCTAGCTAAATATGATCTTACGAAAGTAGGCTAGATCATCATGATAAACCGACCACTCGATAGGGGCCTACTAAACGGACCAGGCTCTCCGACTGTGTTACACGTTGTGCCAACGAAATGTCGAAATGTTGAAATGTCGAAACGAAGTGTCGAGAAGGGAACTTGTGGCTAATCATCATCATGCTCGATCGGCAGCCTAGGTAAATTACTAAAGAGTAAAGTAAATATAGATTGGGGACCAATGTGAACTAAACCGACCAGGCTCGCCGACTGTTACGCGGCGGATGACGTTGTGTTAAGCGAGATGGGAACTTGTGGCTAATCATCATCATCATCATGCTCGATCGGCAGCCTAGGTAAATTACTAAAGTAAATATACATTGGCCCAATGTGAACTAAACCGACCAGGCTCGCCGACTGTTACTGTTACAGTGTTAGTGTTACGCGGCGGATGACGTTGTGTTAAGCGAGATGGGAACTTGTGGCTAAATGTGAACGAATCTTTCAATAATTATTACCTATAGCCTATATGCTATAAAAGGCTATATCGCTATTTCATTTTAGAGTAGGATTAAATGATAAAGGCATAATAATATTAATAAGCCCATTGCTTATGCGATGTTGACGAATGCTAGTGTTACTGGCCCAAGGATAGAGAACATGGGTCCCAATG
>NW_014577079.1:663408-674613 GCF_000485595.1 Priapulus caudatus
GTGATTATGCATGACACGAAGTATTTGCTAGTCTAGTACTGGAGAAATTAGCGTTTGGATGCACATTGTGAGCCTTTAAACAAATTTCACAATTTTGTACGGAACAAATATCGAACAATGAATTATAACTTGTTCTATCATAGAGAAGAACTGTTAATGAAAACTGCAATTGCTTGGCTATGTCCCGGATGTGTAAACACTGTGTAAACATTCGAAAGTACTAGTTTCGTAAGACTGTTTAGGTTTGCTGAAGAAATCTTATGAACGTAGCAATACAAATGAGTTGTAGTTAATTTTTGCAACATCTAGACGAGCTCATAAGAGGTATATCTATGCATTTTGCTGCGAGAACATGCCGTTTTAATACACTAACAGTAACAATAAAAATAGTAATGGTTTAATAGTATGCATGATAATAATAGTAAATATTAGCAAAAGCCTGGCGCACATGTTACAGTTTTTCTCATACAATTTTTTCCGATCCTTACCGGCAGGTGAATTTGGAGCGTGTGCGGTCTCATTATCCTGCGATTTTGCGAGCATACAAAACTGGTATGATATCTACCGATAAAAATCGCACGAATAAAATCGGACCGTAGTGTCTGCGGTGTTCAGCAGAAAAACCTGGTTATACTGGCCAATCAGCACCGAGCAAAATTCACATGATTGTCAAAATGGCACCGTCAGAGTTATTGAAATCCTATCATCTGGACTGATTGCATCTCTCATAACTGCACCTCTCGTTTTATAACAGGGGCCAACATCTGTACTAGCTTGTCAAAATTGGCACAGTTAAAATATGTGAACCTTCTAAAAGTTTCAGTGTCTTCCTCCCAAAGCTCTTGTATTATATTTTGTCCAAATGCGAACTGCTGCCTTTTCTGTATCCATGTTCGTGCTCATAACTCTCTGGCTCTTGCAGCATTACGTCGCCTTCGACGACATAAAATTAACAAAATAACAAGTAATGCTCTCCTTTTATTTATGGAGGCCGCCATTTTGAAAAGTCACATGATCGATCACGCAATATTTATCCAGATTTTAATCGGTAACCATTGCACAGTGTAGCGTGTGCGGGATACACGGATTATTTCCTGCAATAAAATCTGGCGACTAATACCATAGCATAGCTTGCGTGTGCGCCAGGCTTAACCGAGGTGAATGATTTTTAAAATAAGGCCGGTTGATAATAATAGCACAAATTATTTTATTTAGCCAATTTCTATCCTACATGTACATAATTTCTTCACACCCACTGTTCTTGGAAAAAGATTTTGGTCGTTATTCCTTGTTGACCAAAGTTGAAAAATGTTACCTCCTTCCGAAGCTACAACTCTGGTTGGATAATGGTTACCTTTAGCATATGACCAATTTGTAGCAAAGTGCAGTGAAATGTAATTCGTAAATAAAATAGTGAATAATCAGAAGATGCTACCCTGGTGTACCGTGCGAGGTGTCAAATAACCTATAAATGGCAAAGCAAAATGAATACTATAACATATACTTAGCATGATAAATGGTTTTTATGCTGCCCGTGAGTCATGATTTATCGTCTGCCATGACATGCGATTCCTTTTAGAGATTAACATAAGTGTGAAAACACTGTATTCATTTATATGGTGAATTTTGATATTACCCTTTTCAAGGCCTTTTCATATATTATTTAAGTGACTGTTAGCATTAGAAAATATGAATTTTGTGCCAGTTATTCATACAGGTATAGGCATGTAAAATATCACGCAACGCTGAAATAATTAAATTTCACTCATTTTTATCTTTGTCGGTATGATTTAGGGTGGAATGAAACTAAAAGCTAGTTCAGCCTCGTAAAGTACTCATGAAATGCACTTATGGTCATGATGCACTTATGCACTCATGCACTTATGCACAGGATGTCCATTACTGTGCAGGGTTCAGTATATATCAAGGGAGTGTCATGAAAACTGTCGTTGCTATAATTCTTACTTGTGTGTTTCTAAAGCTCTTGACCACAGTACAGGGCCGTAGCTAGCCGGTGGGAGTCACAGGGGCAGCTCCCCCCCCCCAGAAAAAAAAGAGACAAAAAATAGGCAAAAACACACACACTCCCAGAACACACTATGTACATGTATGGCTTCCCCCCTCCCCCAGGAAAAATGGGTTAGCTACGCTTCTGCAGTATATTTTGTAATCATATAGCTTTGTTCAGTGATGAGCCTAAAATACTATTCTGTAGTGGCACTCTCAGTATACCATTATATTACAAGTCTATCCTATTTAAAAACAATCAGAAACGTGGCGGGAAAAGTAAACATGCGGCGTTCGGCAGTCGCGTTTAAAAGTAATTGCAACGTTCAGCATTACATGTGCCTGCGTTTATTTCCTTGCCTCCGACTGGATGCCACTACGATTACAAATATGTATATTTTAAGATGTAATGAACAGAAGCTTTATGATATTGACATATATATATACTATATATAGAGTTGTTGTAAAGTACTAACGTGTAAATTACTCGTTGGCGTAAAGGGCATGTGAGATGGGATCAGTAAATGCGCGTGGGATAGGACTGCATTCGATAGCAATGATGAGTTGTGCATCGTTTGTGAAGTCCTACGTGACTGCTGGGTGTCCAGCAAACAGAAATTTTGAGCTAATGTTGCAGGCATGACAAAACAGGTACTCATCTATTTAAATGTTACATGACAGCAGAGTTTGATGATCACCTACTTTCTAATTTGTCACACTTGAGCCAACTTTGAACTCATTGCTTACTTGTAAATGCTCCTTTAATAGTGAAAAAGTCTTATCAGACCGTTATATGACTTGCCCTGGGCAATCAGGCAATGATGTGTTTCGAGCTTTGATATGACTGCCTATGTCTCTTCTAGGGTTGGGGTTCTATGTTCTTAGGTGTAGCATTGCATTTCATTTTATTTATGTTTTTAAAAATGAGGGTCTGAGCAACGATGCAACGTTTATGTAAGAAATCACACATAGCAACTACCTTACATGGCAATATTTTTGGAAAATTTTGAATAATTATATTAGGAATTACAAATAGGAACAACTTTTTCAAATTTTTCTGAGAAATTAAAAATGGATTTTAATGAGGTAAGAGTCGGTTTTGAACAATAGTTTTATATTGTGTTAAAGCAAAAACATGGTAATTTATGTAAATTTTATCAGTTATTTATTTAAGTGTATTACAACACAATAAAATCTAAGTGTTGCACAAGCAGTTCGAATTTGTGGGAGTGAGGGGAAATTAAGTAGCAGCAAATTCAAAAGGCAGTTTATGGTGTTCGTCCCATTAGTAAGTGTTTCTAATTCTAGGCAAAAAAGTTTTTAAATAAATGTAATCACAAGCAATTTTATTGTGATTTCCATGTATGTGTATTGGTAGTATATGTACACATATAGTGAACTTTCATATATATATATAAATAATTTTACAATAACTTTTTTCCACTGTAAATGTAAATATGAGATCCAACTTTCGAAATGCCAGATGAAACAGAGGTGCCGTAACTTTCTTATGCCCTACAGCTTGAGGACGCGTGTTGACATTGTGGTGTATCAGTATGAACTGTACCACTAGGCAATAGGTACACTGTCTGCGTTCATGCTCGTGCCCCTGATATGAAGGCCATATCCCGGGCGCTCGTGGTGTTGACTTACGTAACAACCATGCAAACATTGTGAATGGTATAATTTGCACATTATAATTTCATTGTCAGGAAGGTATTCATGGTCAAGTAAGTAAGGTTCATTGTACAGTTAAGGTTAGACAAAGTAATTTCAGGGGGGTTGTTATTAGCATTGCATCAACAATCGTTATCCACATTTACATTAGTCCATAAACCGATCAACTAATGAGCAGCTTACAAGCACGAACCTTCAAACATACTTTCAATGATGATGCCCCCCCCCAAATATCAAAATCCTCAATAAAAGGGGAATTTTGAGGGATAAACAACATGCGTTTGTAACCTAAGTTTTGTTTGTTAACATTGAATTTTAGTAATGTGTGAGACCACCTTTAATTCAACACTTGCTCCTAAATTAGCATTTCTATTCATTATCATACCTTTTCATGAGCATGTTGTATTTAATCACTTTGATCGGGTAATGCGATCCAAGCGATTTATTGTCTCGACTGCAAGTAGAATAAAGTGTACAGACTGCAAGCTCGTAATCTGTGTATAGATCTACTATCTACACATAGAAGGTGTGCCTGCTTTTACCAAAAAGCCAATCTTTCATTTCGACCTCGTCAACCCCACACCGTTGCCAGGTTTAGCAGACGGCTGCCAACGCAAAGCCTCTCACAGTGCATTAACTTGGGCAGCCTGCTGTGTACTTCTGGAAAGAGAGTGCTTTTTTTTAACTTTCTCTTAAACTTTCTATTCCGGGACATTGTCGGGGGTGTGTGAACAGTTTGTGCAAATGTGGCAGTTAAAGGGCAGTAGCCTCTAGGATTTTACTGCATACAACTGTACTTACTGTATAACAAATCGTCTATACCCACACGTATTTGTTACCAGATACCTAATTTAATTGTTATAAATATTTACCTCATACGGTTAACGAATTTGAACGGCGCCATTGACCGCGACGTGCTGCACCGCCGCTCCCGTAAAGTTGCGATATTTGACAATTTATTTTGCCTGAGTTAGCAGACGGAGGGTTAATGCAAAAAAGTGAATTATATTTCTACCGTAAGTGCTTTTAACCGAACGATTTTATTTTAGGGGGAAATTTTGCATATTTAACTGAAGCTAATGTGTTTTCGATATTACAACTTTCAGGGGCAGATGCAGGCTGAAGTAACAGTAATTCTTCCAGATTTGTAAGGGCGACATCTCCGAAAGGGACACAACCACAGTGAGGCGCGCTAGTCCGCGAGCACTGGAGGGGGGGTCTGTGGGCATCGCCAGGAATTTCTATTTCAAGGGTCCTGGACAAAATGAGCACGATTTGTGAGCACGACTTTAGTGCAGCGCATAGCTAAAAAGCATATGGATTTTTATATTGCTGCTGAATCATTTTGCCTGCCTTGCATACTGCAATTCTGCTGATGATTCAGACTTTTTTCTTTTACAGATATAAGTAGTTTTGTTCATGTAATTTTAGATTTCTTCAAGTCTGTCTGATATCGAAGAAAAATAAAATAAATAGAAGATATAGCCAATTCATCAATTTGTTTTTTCTGTATCTTTTAAGCGCGACAATTTCGAAGGACTTTGAATAGACGTATTTTTCCAAAGGCAAATATGGTCTGAATCTGGCGTCTTGCTTTTGTTTAATTATAATAAGAAACGCCTTGTCTGTAGACCTTGGATGGAAGTGGTTTTTGCGCACTTTCGATCTGTGGGTTTGAGGTGCGCCACCGTCGTTGTTCACTGTAGTTCGTTAGTTTTAAATATTTTTTTAAATATTTTTTATAAGGTGATGAAATGAACTTTTATGTAGGGGTATGATAACATAAATTAGGCTGAAATAACTTAGGCTAGAGTAACCCTCTCCTTTAAGGAAGTAATGTGAATTTATAAATGAGCAAGTGATACTGTTTTTATAGGCTCATTGACATAGTGCAGATGCAGCTTGTAGAATTCGCATGAGCGTGCGTCGTACGTCGTCACGGAGTTGGCAAATTTAACGGCTCGACGTACGATTCGAAAGTCGGAGAGTGGGGGTATCCGAAGGTTGGGATGTCGAGCTGGGGGTAAGGTAAGGTGCAAGAGGTGGTAAAGAGGGGGAGATAATTCCTCTTAACTTAGGTATAGAGGAGGAATTTGAGATTGCGGCACAAATCGTAAAGGTTCGACTGGCTCGTGATAGTGGGTTGTATAGGCATCATGGGTAGGAAAGCATTCCTCGTGCCCGAAATTGGAGTACCAGTAAGGTCTAATGGGCAGAGGGAGTTTTAGACTTTTTGAGGACATGGTGTGACGGAGCGATGGAAACTTTTGTGTCTGAATAACTTTTGACCTCAGAGGAGGGATTTAAATGGATTTGTTAACTGTTATGTGTTTAGGAAGATTTGACCTGGCTGGGTTTGCTAGTAGAATCTATACATGCCTTGATGATAAGGCTACATGTCACAGTGAAATTTCAAAGCTAAATTTGCTTTGAGAGGTTTATGTCCTTATTCGTCATATTTCTATGGCATTCTGTACTGTCGTGGTTTAATATGCATGCAGGGGGCCTGGGCAATGCATGTGGTGGTGAGATATGGTGTAGTTTTTGGCCTGCGTTAATTAGGTAAAGGTTGGCAGTCTATTTCAGCCCCAGAGGCTTGTGTAAGGTAATGGACGAGTGATTACTATTGTCTTGCCAAATAGTTTTACTATACGACGTACGATGGAAGCTTGCCTGCTTACACGTAGGCGCATCTCCGTGGAATTTCATAAAGTCCATCGACATTTCTTCGAGAAGGGTCCTGATACAATTGCCGCAGTGTTTGAAATAAGGGCTATCGTTTGTTCGTACTTCATGTTTCCCACGGAGACAGTAGATTTGTCAGGTAGCTTGTCTGCTGTGCAAGGCAGCTTTTTAGAGGGATTTTTTCATAATTTTCTACCGATCGTTCTGGCCGCTGATAGGGAAACCGAGTTACAATAAGTATAAAACATGGTGTGGGAGTGCGCAACCCGAATTACCTATTATCGTATAACCTTTATGTGCAGTTATATACAACGTTACGCTTGCTAGCCTGCACGAACGGTCTTGCTAGGTTAGAGACCATCAGACTCAGTTGTAGAAATCAGACGTCTGTATAGACATGCAGTCGTACCGCTCGTCGGGCACGCTACCGGCAGGCGGAGAAAAGAGAGAAATTGGAGAGGGGAGAGAGGGGAGCGGCGAGAGAGAGGAGAAGAGAGGAGTAGAGAGAGAGGGAGGAAGGAGAGAGAGAGGAAGAGAGAGGAGAGAGAGATACATGTGAAGAGACGAGAGAGCGAAAGACGAAGAGAAGAAGCAAAAACAGAAAGGAGAAAGAGAAAGAGAAGATCGATAGAGAGAGGCGCGCAGACGAGAGAGAGAGAGAAGAGGAGAGAGAAAGAGAGAGAGCGGCGAAGAGAGAGAAGAGAGAGCGAGTAGAAGAGAGGAGGAGAGAGAGAGAAAAGACAAGAGAGAGCGAAAGAGGGAGAGTGGTGTGAGCGAGGCGGAGGAGAGGGAGAAAGAGAGGGCGTGAAGGGAAGAGAGGGAGAGGAGAGAGAGAGAGAAGAGAGGGAGAGAGAAGAGAGAGGAGAGAGAGGAGAGAAGAGAGAGGAGAGAGAGAGAGATGTGATCGAGCAAGAGAGAGAGAGGGAGTGTGATCAAAGCGAGAGAGAGAGCGGCGAAGGGAGAGATGAGAGGAGAGAGCGGGAAGGGAGAGATAGCAAGAGCGAGAGAGCGAAAGAGAAAGAATGAGAGACAACGAGGGAGAGCGAACGCGGCAATGGGAGGGTGCTCTTGATTCGTTTGCCCCTGAGTTTAGCATCAGAACACCTACCGTCAGGTGAGCGCTGTCGCTCTGCGGCACTTGTTGTTAATAATATGTAGGTGGTCTGTTTGGTAAGCAAAAAACCTACAATGTTGTGGGCTTTGTGAAACGAGAAATTACCTCGTGAGGAAGCATCGAACTTTGCCAGATAGGCTCTCAACCATGTGACACTGTACAGTATTGCATCTGTCTGTTAGACCAAGTCAGGTGTCCGGTTGTCTCGACTGTGCAAGCACAGGCGACTAACCGCGTTCCTTTCCTGCAATTTCCACCTGCCATTCGACATTTTATAAAACATTTTGTCATGTCGGTCAACAATGTCTCGCGCTCTGTGTTTACATAGCATTGCTGTCGGATGTGTCAGTGTCCAAGCAGCAGATCAAAGGTCAAGTAAGAAGTCTATTCTATGATTAAAGACTCAGCAGCTATAACAATTTGAGCCGCGGAATTCAACTGATTCCGTAGTCGTACCTGAAACCAACAACTGATGGGCAGCTTTAAATAATGACGGAATTTCATTTGTCAGTAATTTAACCCCGTTGTCGACGCTAGTCAGCGAGCAGCTTTGCAAACACTTGCGTGCAAACATGAAACATCAAGTGAAACACTCCGTCATCGCTGTGGTGCATGGTGACAGATTAACCGTTATGGAAATAGGACCCTGTTCCTCAAACATTAACCAGCATATATGAGAGTGATCAGTGTAAATTTTGAATGAACTTGATCTGGTTTTGCCAGTGTAGATTGTTACTGGTTTCGGCGATGACTATTGAATCAATCTACAAGAGACCAACATCCCTAATGTATTTTGTCTCAGTCTAAAAGCGATAGTTGTATATAATATAATTTATCAACGTTCATCATTCGAGCAAAATATTCAGTTTTGACTGAACTTAGTAAAATTATCTAAATATAAATAAAATGCCAGATTTTTTTACCACGTGAAAGCTGAATACGTGCTATCCTGTTTTTTATATTATTGCATATATACTCACGTTTGTGAAGCTTAATGCAAACATGTTTACATGCAAGAAATGTGATTGCAAAAATGCCAACGTAATTTAAATGTTAACTAGGTGTAATACAGACATCGCAGAAGGCATGTAATTAGCTTAGAGATTATGTAATTAAACATTTGAGTAATGCTGTGACAACAAATCTCAATTCAAAAACTGATAGTACCAAGAAATACTGCATAACAGCAGTGCTCGAAATAAGAAAAAAAATGTGGTTGTCCTGCGGACAACCCAGGCATCAAATCAGGTTGTCCGCAACAATTTCTGGTTGTTCCAAAAAATATCCCCAAATCTCCTATTTTCAATCACATAATAATATGGTCAGAAAATACCCCAAAACAGTGGCGTAGCCAGGATTTTTTAACAAGGGGGGGCCAAAAACAGCGAACTGCGCTTGCTTCAACAGACTTTAATTTCAAGGCAGCAGTAGTGAAATTCTACCAGAGAAATCCTATCAGTCCTGAAGTGCTCTGTTACTAGCTGTAACATCTGTTGGTGATGGTATGGGAGCAAAAAGTAGTCCAGAGAAAGAGACCATATTTCTGTTTATAAACATAAGTATTATTTTTTAATAAAATAGTTTTATGAAAACAATGGTAGTGGGTTTGTTTACTTGTATGAAAAAAGTGACAACTAACAGAGTTTTATTTGAATTTGCTATACTCAAGGGAAATGCCAAAAATGTCGTTTATAAATAGGTGTCGGTTCTAAAGATGGTGATTCTAAAGGGTTGACTGTATGTAGTGGTAGTGGTATGGGTAGGCACAGTAGTAGCTAGTAATAGCATAATAATAGTATAGTGATAGTGCGCATAACAGTAGCTTTAGTCATTAAGTTAGCGATGTCGCTGTGTGGAACTTGTTCTATACTTAGCCTGGATCTTAGGCAATATCATTCATCTGCCGCCATTCCTTTTTTAACTTGCATCTACCTGCTAATTTCAGTACATCTGACCAGTAACACCTCAAATGGTGATGTTGTATTCAGCCATGAGGCTAAAATGGCAAATTTGTTTGCTCTTATCCGGCCGACCCACAAATTAAAAATGGTCCAAATCGAGTTTCTGTTGTCTATTTTAAGTTTTTTCTTCTAGTAATAATTCTGTCTCGGTTTGATTTGCTGACCTGTTACTGGCAGTTCAAATGTGTAGTATTTTATCCAATGGCAGGGTGTTAAAAGGATTTGCTTGACACACATTTGTAAGACTTGTTACCTGTCAATTTTACTGAAAAGAAGCATATACCAACCTACCTACCTGCCACCCCAACCACTCAAACCTCCCTACGTACCTGTGTACCTACGAAACCACCCACCCAACACCTTCCCAAGTATTAAAAAAAAGGTCAAATATTGGCAAACCGTAATATTTTTAAGTGGGGCCTAATTACGCACGACCACAAACAAGTTCTGGGTCGTAGCCTATGAGACATTCCCTGGCATGGTCACCAAGTATATGTAAGAGCAGCTCTCCAGGTTTGGAGGTCAAATATGAAATTGATTTTTACTGATAGGGGGCGAGCAGTTGTTGCGTGACCTTTTCATCCTCTAGAAGAGGGAATAGGCTTTAATATCGCCATCGCAATATCTGCAGGCAAGGACTACTGTGGTTTCTGTTCAGGATATAGGGTTGTACGCAGTAAAATAAAAGTTCTGAAGGTTGTCGGTTAGAGTGTGTGCGCTGCAGACAGCGGTAAAGCATTGGTAGCAAGTCGATCTTACAACATTGATTTCATCATCAAAATGCCTAGAAAAAAACATCTGCATATCTTATCAACTTAATCCATCTTTGCTTTTCACTTCCATCCTTTGGAAATCTATAAAAACTGCAATAGGGACTCTCAGAATGATGGTTACAATTTTTATAACATTATTATGACAATTTTACATGACAATTATTATGACATTATTATGACAAATTTATAACAACATTATTTATAGTTTTACAACATGATACCATTTTCACGCAGTTAATGTTACGGAGCCAATGATTGTTTAGAACCAGTGGGTTTGTTGTCACGCCACTGTGACGTCATCACTTCGGAGCTCTATTAGATGTGCATCAAAGGGCGCGTTTGTTTGGTCGGATCCACAGATCTCGATCCAATGGATTCGTTGATCTGACTGTTTTTTTGGTCGGATCACTTGATCTCGATCCACTGAACCCGACTCTGCTAGCGAGGTGGATTCGAACGAGATCCAATATGGCGGCCTGCGCTTCAGCCAATCACAGCTTGTTCTTTGTTATGAACCATCCCGTGATAGGTCACAGCGAAACGTGAACCGTTCAAAATGAGTTTGCGTTTGTTTGGTCGGATCAGAATCACATGATCGCGATCCGATGGATTCATCCCTAACAAACACGCCCAAAGAAAAATGGCGTGTGCCGTTGTCATGGCAACAGAAACTGTCAAGCAGTAATTTCATGTTAACCAAATTTTCATGTTAACAAGTCGATACTGTGCAAATTGGTAAGTGGAAAAGGACGAGAAGAAAAAAATGAAATAATTTCTGACATATATTCAAAACATTACTATGTGGAGGTGGTACTGCCTTCTTCTAATAGCTGTATTCGTGACCCCCTCTGCCCCCCCCCCCCCGGGTTTCTCACGCACTCGGTGTCCCAAGCTCACACACGTGGCACGAGTTTGCACGCGGAGGCGCGCACACACGCACGCACGCCGGCGCTTCGCGTCCACAAGGCACACCCATGGTCGCACACCC
>NW_014577079.1:675204-681057 GCF_000485595.1 Priapulus caudatus
CCAACAACCCAACACTAGCACACAGACATTAGAATAAAGAGTTGATCGGATCGCTAAAAATAACTTGTTTTATTTATCTTGGCTGATTTCATCCCTTTAGAGATTCTAATCCAGTGTACCTGCATATCTTCCAGCCACAAAATATCATCACAATCCATCAACAAACTAAGCCAAATTACTATTTACGTAGTAGCCACGTATGTAGCCCCTCCAGCCTACCGACTGTTTCACGTCGGCAGAAAACCACTTCTCGCCACGATATAGTAGACAAACGAGCAGGTAACTTTGGCTACCGTTATAGGTAACCGGTATTGATGCTGTTGTTTAGTTGATTTATATATATATATAAACAGAGGGTAGTAACCAGACCTGTACCTCTGCCATACGTTCAGTTACTTACACACCACAAATTTTGTGTGTTGCCTAACCTTTTTGTTGCTAACCTTTTTGTACCCCCCTACATTGAGAACTCTATCGAGCGCTATTTCAATCATAAAGACATACTTTTGATGTGCCGGCGAATTTCAACCAACTTTTAGGAGGCGCGATGATGCGCGCACCATGGACAATTTCGGCCCCCTGTGTGCGCGATGGAGCGCGAGCGCGATCGCTGCCTCTTAAAAAGAAAGCCTGCCATGATTTAGACAAATTTTTAACAAATATTTATAGTTTTACAACATGATACCATTTTCACGCCAGTTAATGTTACGGAGAGGCCAAATGAATTGTTATCGAACCAGTGGCGTTGGTTGTCACGCCACTGTGACGTCATCACTTCGGAGCTCTATTAGCATGTGCATCACAAGGCGCGTTTGTTTGGTCGATGCCACAGATCTCGATCCATATGGATTCGTTGATCTGACTGGTTTGTTGTGTGCAGGAATCACTTGAATCTCGATCCACTGAAACCCACTCTGCTAGCCGAGGTGGTATTCGAAACGAGATCCAATATGCGGCCTGCACGCTTCAGCAATCCAGCAGCTTGTTCTTGTTATGAACCCATCCCGTGATGGAGGCACAGCGAACGTGAACCGTTGCAAAATGAGTGATGCGTTTGTTTTGGTCGGATCAGAATCACATGAGTCGGCGATCCGATGAGATTCAATCCCTAACAAACACGGCCCAAAGAAAAATGGCTGTGTCGTTTCATGGCCAACAGAAACTGCGTCAAGCAGTAATTTCATGTTAACCAAATTTTCATTACAAGTCGATACTGTTGCAGAATTGTAAGTGGAAAAGGACGAGAGAAAAAAATGAAAGTAACTTTCTGACATATATTTCAAAACATTACCCGATGTGAAGGTGGTACTGCCTTCTTCTATAGCTGTATTCGTGACCCCCTCTCCCCCCCCCCCGCCGGTTCTCGTTCCACGCACTCGGTGCCCAAGCTCACACATGTGCACGAGTTTTTCTATTCGCGGCACATCACGGCGCGCGCGCACACACACACGCACGCACGCGCTTGCGTCCACAAGCACACCCATGGTCGCACACCCCGCATATGTACCCCTGTACCGTAGTATTTGGACGCTCGCCCGAAACTGGACGCTTCCTAACGTGCCGCATGCGTGCAGGCGGCTTCTTGTTTTGCAAGGCGCGCGCATGGCAGCATGCGCAGTAAGTAATCTGTGCATCTCGCCCATCGAAAACAGTCGCACATAAACAACATGCGAGGCAAACCCGCGTCAACTCATTGGAAACATTTGATTGAAACAATTTGCGAATGTGTAAGTTAGTTAAGACTGTGTTATTGTGTCAGGTTACAAGGCGAAACATAAGAAAACAAAAGTTCTGGCTACTATTTCCTACGGCTCTGCAAACACAGATTCAGACAAAACAAAAACAAGAGAAAAACAAAAGAGCATGCGCGCATGTGCACTTAGGAGCGTCCAGTTTCGGGCGAGCGTCCAAATACTACGGTATGCACCTCCACAGCACACACGCGAGCGCCTGCACGTACACTCACGCGTACACGAACGTGTTGAAATATGTAGTAGAATATCGGTCCGTCTAATCCAGATTAGACGTTAGCTATCATAGCAAACAATCAATACAATCATATCGCTCTACATTTATTGCAACATAGTGCAAAAGAAATTCAGTGAAATTTTTTGTTTAGAAATCACTAATTCAAATAGGCAGAGTAACGAGAAAGGAGGATTATTGTTTCATTTTTAATTTCATCAATTACTTTGTGCTGAACCTTTCAGCCAATGAACATAATGTCGGAACATCCTGATAAACATGGTAATAAACGTTGAAGTTCATTGCGTTCATTGTTCATTGCGGACATGCTGAACTTATGCGCGCACTGTAACGCGCTTTGTGTGCTCAAGATTATAGGTAATCGTATGAGGCCAAACAAAAAAATAGGTGTGTTTCTTATTGCATCGAAAACAAAAGTAGGGTAGGTAGGTAGGGATTTTTTAAAATATTTTTTTTTTATTCTTTGGTTTCTAATATCCCTCTGATGCATGCTATAAAGTGGTGTATAGGTAGGGATAAGTTAGTAAGCAAGACTGCAAGTCCAGAACATGTTTGTATTAAAAAATCTCAAGTTTTGTCTGTCAGATTTCAAATTAAAAATTTTATTTATTTATTTATTTTTTTGAAAAAAAAGGGTAGGGTCGGCCCTATTAATCTAGGGATGGTCGGTCGACCGGAAACATCTATTTTTTGGTTTGGCCTGACGCAAAAATGCGTGTTAAAAATGAGACGTTACCAGCTATCATCATGCACTGTACCGTCCGCGCATATATCTGTGTATTTGTCTAGACTACTCTCTACTTTTACATGCACCAAGCCGTGTGGCATTGGGTATTTGTCCGGCCCACTTGAGCTCATGGCTGTGCGTCTAGTGTGTTTGTGTTCTACTGTTCCATTTACGTGTACAGTTTTTAGCGCGAGTCACAACAACTAGTTCTTTCGACTAGACTAGTTTCCTCTTCCCAATAATGAATACACTTTCCCTGTTCGGTTGTCGACTTTCTCCCATTCACGTACAGTGGTTTTGACTTCCTGTAGACGCATCTATGTTGGGACTTCCTGAATGTTTACTATTTTTTCTGTCTGCGCGTGGAAGAAAGTACGCGCCGTTGTATTATATTTCGCGTGGAGTGGGTGCCAGTGCCACGAAGGTTGAATAAAAGCAAAAGGGGTCAACGCACGTAATCATGGGCGCATAGTTCTTGCAGGCGTTTCACTGTCCTAGTTCTTTTTACTTCGCAGACCTTGTATGTCTGTTCCGGTATATGTGACCATTAGCAATGTCGCCGTGACGCGTATACCGTATACGTGCCAGTAAGAGGGTAGAGGGTAGACGAGTCTCAAGCCCCTCAACCAACTCCACAGTTTCCGTATAGTGCTGTAAAAAATCTTTGAGAGAAGTGGTTTGGGTCTGATGACCTAAAATATATGATATATCTTAAATTGGAAATCGTTTTAATTTGTGAAATTAAAATGTTTTTCACGAGTTTTGGGCAGAAAACGTGTTACAACTTAGAGCAAAACATATTACTGAACTCTTAACTGAAATACGTTTAACTAATAAGTTTCCCTAGGATTAAAGAGTTTAAAACCATAAAACTCATGCTGTTTTAAGTTTTTGTTCAGGGACAAATGGTGGTGATCAAGTACGATAGAATTTTTCAAAAATAACCCCAAAATAAAAGAGGGAAGGTTACAATAATTTGATTGTAAAAAGCCTATATATATAAATTGGCTGTACGATGTGTGGATACTTACAAATTTAACTAGGCAGTGCTAAACACTTTCATCTTTCCTCAAAAACCATCTAAACACGCTGCACCCTTTAAACAATACACAAATTTAACTATCATAGTATAGTTAGTCTGGGCTCACTCACTGATCATGAATAGTAAGTACATTGTTGCTAGCCCTCTCGTTGCTACATGTATCGTTAAGCCTGGCGCACATTGCCAAACATTTTCCCGAACAAATGTTCGTCTGAACAAATGTTTTTGTCTGGCAATGTGCGGGTGAACAATTGCTGAGTGCACATTGCTGAACATTTTGCAGCGAACAACCTCGTGGCGCCGTCTAGTAGCTGGGTTGTAAAGAGTCACGTGATCGGCGCATGATTGGGCACAAAAATCATGTGACCACATATCGTGCTGCTATTGGTTACTACTTTACAAATGTTCCTAGAATTGTTCGACATTTAGCGCACATTGAGGAACATTCGACGAACAATGTTTGAGATATCAAACATTTCCGATCTTCAGAAACATTGTTCGGAACAAATGTTCGGCGACTTGTTTCACCGCACATTGCCGAACATTTCATGGAACATTGCTACGATAATGTTTTTGAGCAAAATGTTCGGCAATGTGCGCCGGGCTTTACAAGCCACATACATAGGCATCCTGTTTCCTTTCAACTTTTCCTTGAAACCTATGTACACGAAGTAGCTGCAGTATCATGATCTACAGGAAACAATGACGCCATATAATAAATTAACTTATCCACCAGCAGTACTTGTGAATAATGGAGTGAACTGTAGAAGTAGCTGAATAGTAGAGCTGGTAAGACAATAGTCATTATGAAAATTGGCACTGAGATGCATTCTGAGGACGAAAAATTCAGTTCTGTAGTTAATCCCTCTCAGCTTGATGGAGAGGGGCAACACCCAGGGGGGGGGGGTCACTCATGATATTACTTAATATGCATGCTCGGCAAAGCATCTCAAAATTGGACCCTAAATGACGTATTCAGCGGTAGCAAATTTTGCCCCTTATTGGCGTAAGATAATGTATATCTTACCCCTAAATGGCGTAGCACAATAAATTGGTCCCTTTTAAAATCATGTTAAAGGCATACTAGGCCCATTGATTATGCAATGTTGACGAATGCTAGAGTGACTGGCACCTTGTGTAGTTAATAAGTACATAACCTTATAGCCTAACGCGTATTAGTTTGCCCAATATCGCTGCTGTTACATTACAAGCAAGACTTGAAACCGGTTGTTGATATTCATTTACATGCCGTAAATGTCATCCAGGAGTCAAGCGATGAGTCGCCGATGACGTAAACATTTGTGCGGCCCGTATGTTTTGGACGCCAGATGAAATGGAAGTGTCAGCGGTGTAACCACGGCCACGGAATAAACATGGAAATGGAGGTGTCAGCGGTGTAACCACGGCCAAGGACTAAACATGGAAATGGAGTAAAACACACGTACTAATCACGGACGCACGTGGACAGCCCTGACAAAAAGTTCCTTATTATCACGAGTGTCCTTGTTTACGAAATCACTAATGATAGCATTGCGTACGGCCGAGCGTGCATGCGAAAATGTCCGGTGCACTATAAATCTGTATCACACCCGCTTCGCCGGCAGCGGTTTGAAGCTGTAAACAACTGATTTCTTGGACTGCGGATTTTAATTAGACATTTCCTAGTAACCAGCAGTGATATTGGACAAACTAATACGCGTTTGGATGTAAGGTTATGTACTTATTAGCTCATCTGACATAGGCAGATGCAGCTTGTAGAATCGCATGAGCGTGCGTCCGTCCGTGCGTCTGTCCGTGCGTCCGTGCGTCCGTCAACAGTTGGGCACAAATCTTAACCGCTCGACGTACGGTCACGATATTCGGGACGTAGGGGGGTAATCCGAAAACGAGTTGGGATGTCGAAGCTGGGGGGCAAAGGTCAAAGGTCAAGAGAAGAGGTGTAAAAGAAGGGGGAACATTCAATCCTTAACTTAAGTCATAGGGAGGAAATCAGATTGCGGCAAGCAAAATGCTAATGGCTTGACGCTAAGGCTCTGTGATAGTGCGGTGTATAGCATCATGGTAGGAAAACGCCATCACTGTTGCCGAAAATGGAGGT
>NW_014577079.1:681082-691707 GCF_000485595.1 Priapulus caudatus
ACAGCTGTACGTGGGGAGCTCAACAGTTGGAGACGCCAGGAATCTCTACACATTTGCACCAGAGAATACGACGAAAAACATTGTTTATCAAGAGGCTTTGAAATGAAAAGTGCAACCCATTCGTACATGCTGTTATAATAACTTTTTGTCATTTACACAATATTACTATTATGTTCCAGGGGTTCTAAGTTGGGTTGTGCTGTGAAATAAATGTCATACGTAACAGTTTTTTACCATACTTATTATCTTATTAGACTGATTTGTAAATATTGATATTGTGTGCAATGTTATTCTCCATTTTTACCCAATGTTCCTATTGTGTCCGATTATTAGTACTATGAATTAGTAGCACGATTTTGCAGCGCAGCGGGTACCCGCAGCTAGTATTAAATAGGGTGTGTAGAGTAAATTCCCCACCACTGCCAGAGTGACAGTTGGTGGATCATTGAAGTAGACTATGAAGGCAAACTTTTAAAGCAATAAAAAAACTATATACCCTATTGCAAGGTTCAAGTAAAAAAGCCATCTTTTCTGCCGGACTAGAAATAAAGACTGCAATCTCTCGCAAAGGCGCAGCTAACTAGTTTTTTTGGCTTGACGGCCGTTCGAATAAAACTATGTTTAGGCAATTTTGTTTGTGCTAGTGAGAGAATTTCTCATGTACTTCGTTTACTGTCACAGGCACGCGCTCACACGCGCGCACACACACGCGCGCGGACACACGCTCACGCACACTCGCGCGCACGTGCACACACAGACAGGCGTGTACGATAAACGTAGCCAGGTAGGTATATTATACGTATATTATTATATATCTATATATATATATAAATAAACATGCGTATACACAGGAACACGCGCGTGCTCGCCCGCGAAATTTTTTTTCCCAAACGGTATAACATAGGAAGGATTTAGGCGCCTTCTGATTGGCTGCTTCGATTTGCTTTGCCTTTGACAAGAGAACAAACGCCGATTTGTAAATGTTGTTTGTGTTTATGACCGCTAGATCAGTACGTTTTCTGATGTATTTTCCATGAAAAACGTATCTTTTCCTCATTAATATAAAGAGGTACGGTTCGGCATATTAGATAGTACCAGGGTACGTTCCGGCAGTACCCATGGGACAAACCTCTCAGCGCCAGTACCTCTAGCATTCGTCAACATTGCATAATCAATGGGCCTAGTATGCCTTTAATTGTGTAATGACAATTTTCTCACTCAATAGGTATTATAGAGATATATACTGGAAGCTATATTGATTAATTTCTTCATTTTGGTTCATTATGACCAAATGTGACCTGCACATCAAGAAAAGGTCACCATAAACGTCGAAGACTAGTTGAAATGACGACCCTAAACGGCGAAGGTTAACCTGAAAAAGTACCGCTTTTCTAAAGACGGCGGGGACGCTACAGGATTAAAATCCGACCCTTTTTCGGCATTTTCTCTGACGAGCATGCGTACCAAGTAATTTCCTTTGTGACCTCCCTGCGGGGCAACACTGACCATTTCCTTAGAAAAGAGGGAGGGGCTACCCCGAATCACCGGTCACATGCGTCTGTGCCTCCATGCACATTGCAATGTTTGTATTATTCAATGGGCTCTTCGTGTTCCTTCCTGCCGGGAAAAAGCCGCAGCCCTGTCTCGACACTATAGCACTTGCCTGGCTTGTCTTGACCAAGTGCTTTATATTTTATGTCAGATAAAAATTTACCCCGTATATATAGTCCTACCGTACCATCAACGTTGATCGTAATATGTTTGTCTATGGTCCCACGAGGCAGGTGCTTGCGCCTGAATCTGAACATAACACCATTCATTTGAACCATGGACTGTCAATAGAAGGAGGTATAAAAGCAAAGTTGACGTTTAGAATGTGTCCTTTACTCGCCGCGTATCGACAGCTAACGGACTGCCTGGAGGAGGATGGCTGACAGAGTGCAGTAACTGCATTACAATAGGTGAATAGACACTGTTTGAGTGTGACTCGACACTGAAGCTCTGTTAATAAGTTGCTCTTCTGCTTCTTTGTCTACAGGGAAGAGTAGGCTGTTCAGAGAGGAGTACGTGAATACATATACAGAGACTTACGTACGTCCGATCAGGTCATTATCATTTTCTGAGAGCAGTATCTGATCCTGTGTACAGACTCGCATCCCTTCAGAGTGTTATCATACTTAGGATTACCCTACTCTATGCACCAACGCAGAGTCCAATTAAGACTTATGTTACATTCAACATATGTTACGTTACGTTCAACCCCGCAATGTAGGTAACCAGTTATATACTGACTAAATGGTAAAAAAATTGCCCCAATGCTAAACATCAAACCCATAACTGACCATAAGCCAATTTCACAAGGACGACACAAGAGTGACGTGCCTGGTGCGTAATCATTGTAGATTTAGCAGCGTATCCCTGTGTGCATTCACGTGGCAATCCGTCCGTCTGGGTGCTGTCAGTATCCATCGCGGTTGGACGTGGATATGACAGGATGTGTGAGTGGGAGAGAGGAAGAAAGCTAATCTCACCACAGCACTTGCGTGACATATATACGACTTATATTCGGCTATATTATAATACAGTATATAAATATATAATATTATGAATAAATAGATAAATATATATATATATATATATCAAGAGTGGATAATAGAGAATCTCTATTATCCACTCTTGATATATATATATAATATATATATGTTGTGTATACAATATACAGGTATAGGTCCCGTTTTACGATGGTCCAGTTTACGACTTTTCACATTAACGACCTTTTAAAAATGATCTAAAAAATTGTAAATAACAAAATAAAATCGCAACTCAGTAACACACCGCAGCAACTCCTGTGAGCCCAAACACGCAATATGTTGTTCTTTTTGTTTTTCGTGGTGCATTGTGGGTGAAATGGTAGCATTATAATTTGGTCTTGTTTTACGACTTTTCATTTTACGACCCTGTTTTACTGGAACCTAACCCTGTCGTAAAACGGGGCCTACCTGTAATATGTGGGAGTTGCTAGAGGTGGTAAACAACAGTAGATAGCGTCCATAGGCAGCAGGCCTGAATATGCATCGAACAGATATTAATTAAAAATACTCACACTGTTACTTCGCTTACACGCCATACACTATATTCATGTTAAATAACTACAGATTCATGCTCTATATGCTCCGCTCGAAACTTTTGCCAGCTCTATGATGCGAATTTCTACAAAGTTGTCTGACTACATTTCCAACACAAATATGACCAACCGGTCGCTGTGACTACGCCACCTGACGGAATGTCACGAATACACAACAAGACCAATTTTACTTCTAATGCTTTCTAGACGTCCACGAGGCATCTAACTTGCGTGCATAATGCAAATTATTGCACTCTAGTGCTGAATTTCGGCGAAAAAAAAAGCCAAAAAAGGCATTTTCTAGAGACGAAATAGTGCAACGGTGAACAATCGTGGATGCTTACTGTTGTACGCCACCTAGAACACAAGCATCGAAGGAGGGTCACGTGATGTGGATGCACTTGTGTTAGGATTAGGGTTATGGTCAAGATTAGGGTAAGGGTTAGGGTTAGGGTTAGGATTAGGGTTAGGGAAATAAGGCCATGTCTAGCACGGAAGTATGACTGTGAAATCTTTCTGTGGAAGAGTTGGACTTAGAAGCGTACGAAGTGACTATAGTGCTGCCACAAGCAACACCCGTAATATGTTGATATTTATCAGATTTGATCGTAGATGTCCAACCCTGTGCTGAGGTAGGAAAGGGGCACTCCAGAGAAAGTGTAGTGATGCTCAGAAAGTGAGCATATATAAGGGCCAGTCACTAGACAAATAATGTATCGAATACCAAGAAGTATTGAAGTGAAAGTGAAGTCGCCACTATATTAAGCACATTTCACCCTCCTGAAAGAGCTTGCAATTAAATGAATATTGGTGTACAAACCTGAATCGTGTGATCTCTGTATGATCTATACTTTTCTAATATAATTTCCTATACCCAGTGATACCCAAATGAATTGTGTCACCACTTAAAGCACAATAATATTTTTAAATACAACGTGTACATGTAATTATGTAGCACAACTACATAAATCATCGTCGTCCTCACCACCATGCACTATCCTATCCCTAACCAAAAACTTTTACTTAATTTAACCCTAACTGCCTAAAAGCCTATCTAGGCTGCCCCTAACTCTAATGCTAACCTTACCCTAAGCCCATCATTAAACACTTGAAACCAAAAATAGCATTGAATCTCCAGTTAGTAATAAACAATTAATTTAAAAAACAGATTCCCACTACTGCGCTTATATATAATGGTTATATAATTTTCCTATTGTACCGCAGTACATTTATAAGTCATAATCGTATAATCGTATTGTCATAAAGGGAACTGATAAATAGTTTACTTTGTACGCATGTCAATGTACTGAGAAAGTAAGATCATGCAGCACTGCAGGGCAATTGTTATTTGGATAGCGCTAGAGAAACAGAGACGTCTTCAGGAGAGCGAGCGCTCGCCTTCTGAACGACGCTGCGCGAGCGAGCGCGCGCGCGCAAGCTCCAGAGGCTATTCGCGCAGCGCGTGAGTTGTTTTCAAGATGGCGACGGGCAATCTGGCGAATGCGAATCTAACATTTCTGACTTCAATTTGCAATCTATTTAAACTTCATTTCATTTTTCATTCATTCATTTACGTCTAAATTCAATTCGTATCAATTTCGTCTGCTAATTCGTTTAACAGTAGGCCCCCTACTTGTTCGAAGACATTAAAATCTCGCGATTAAAATCTGCTAAGTAACCCTCCATGGGGGCCGACATCTTGGATAAAGCGATCGCACAGCGTGCAGCGAGCGTTCTCATCGTGCGTTCGCTCTGTTGAACACGCCTCAGCTGGTGTGGGGGTGAGATTATCTCGTGGCACAGAGTTGTAGGCCGTGTATTTAAGAGTGAAAGCATTTGCAGGAAGTAACATGTAAGGAAATACGGTATTTGGCGCTTCGCAAGTAGGCCATTGCTGGTATTAGCATGAATGGCTCTGCTATATATATATATTATCAGGAGTATATAATAGTATATATCTTCTATTATATACTCCTGATATTGTATATATATGTATAATGAATAATAGTAAATATAACGCCAATAACTTATACAGTTATAGAAAGGTGCATGAGATTTATCTCAATATGCCTCCTTTCTTAGAATTTCTGCAAAAGTACATTCGGACATTCAGCCAGCTTAGTCAGACACCCTCCCGTGCATTTAGAAAACCTACACCTGCCTGCACACACTTATACTATCGTTACTCCTTCGCCTTCGCATCATCACATCTATTCAGGGTTCGCCCAGGCTGAAATTCAAAACAGGGGGAGGGAGGGGGAGGGGGAGGGGAAGGGGGACAACTAGGGGTCCGGGGGCGTGTCTTTACCGTACAACATAATTAACCGGTAAATCGCCACCACACCGATAGACGGTATTTGGGTTCTTGTATCAATAAGCTAGGCGCTGAGTCGTGTACATTCGTGACAGGTTAACTGTGTATTGCGGTTAACTGTTGTACGTCTGCCAGTGCATGCGTGGTACGGTAAAATACCACCCGCGTTGTCCTGGTCGAAACCGCCAGATTACTGACGGTCGATTCGCGCGCTGGCAACCTTATTGTGTGTGGAATTAAAACGGGGCCGAGGTCATTTCAAACGCGGGGGCGTACAACGATTCAACAGGGGGGAGTGTTCCCAAACGCGGGCGCGCGCCCTCGTGGCGCACACGTAGGGAGAAACCCTGTATATCTAGAATTGACCTATTTCCGCTGTTAATGCTCACTCTCCTCAGCTCCTGATGTGCGACCACTGAGCACCATATATAAAACATGTATGTTTGAGTATTACAGGATTATCCATTACTATATATCATACATAATATATATATATATACTAATATGTATATACATATACATATACGCAGATGATGGTGGGGATGATGATGATATAGTGATGGTGATGATAAATCGAATAATGGATATCAAGGATGTTTAGTAAGTTCTGCTTACGTTGTTCAGCTGCGGTGTGACACTTTGGTTGAATGGCGGTATCCGCTTAGCCGGAAATGTTTAGTTGTGTGGGTGGTCGATGGTGGATGGGTGGCAGCGAAACCGCGGAGGAAGGGGGATCCGCGAGCATGTTTACCGGAAAATTTCCCGATGGACAACATGGCTACCGTCAACGTCAGGTACCGTACGTGGTGTGCAGACTATAAATAATATTAGCGGATAACATGATGAAAAATTATTACTTTGTGTAGGCTTCATGCGCGTTCGACTTGATTGGATGAAACCGTTACCGGATAATCCTAGTTGGTTGCATGGTCTTTTGTGGTTGGAATAACACGGAAGGAGAGTGCTAGACGTTTTTGTAGCAGTCATGGGAGGTGGCATGTGTGCGTGGGTTGGCGGCTTTGTCCACTATAGCAACTTCCATGACCGCTTCTTCTGGTTCATAGAAATATAGCACACTAATAACTGTAACACAAAAACCATGCGTGATGCGTAGCGCATATATCTCCTATATATATGCAAGTGATAACTCCTAGCAATGGGTGTTTTACAGTTTAGCACGAATAGTCCGGCAGAATAGGGCATATGGTTTGCATGGAGGTATATAGTTTTTCTTATACGTTCGTTTCTTATGTTCTTGCACCAAATAGCATTCTAACACTGGCACGTTGCTCCACGTTGGGGAATTTTATTTATGTAGATTTTCCAAAACCCGCACTCCCGTGCATAAACAATTGAATTTGGATTAAATAAAGCCTAAAGTGTCGGCCAGTACTAGTGATGCCAATCGCCCTGTTTTCAAAATTATAGTATACCATCCTTACAGATGGCATTTGAACCTTTTGAAATAGTTGTAGACTAATACCGCATACTATCCTGAATTAGCCATCAACCTGTGGTTTTATTTACCGGCTACATCCGCTTCCCTTATGTGTAAACAGTGGGGAAAACCACTGAAAACGAGTTTTTATAATACTACAATAAGCATTTCGTACAAATTTCAAAACAAAATCCGTTTGCTAATCGCCTCCTCCTCCTCTTCCGTCGTCCCATCAAGGCTCGTGTTGGACGACTCTATTATGTTCATTACAACATCGCACTGCCTGAACAATGCAACAACTGACATGACCCAGTCTACCAATGTTACCAAACACAGCTTGACTTGCATGACTCTCCCGAGAAACCAGAACACTGATGAGCTTGAGTCTAATCTGGTGCTGGGAGTCGACAGGAAGTGACCGGCCTGTAGGGACCGTAGTTTCCTCATCCCTACCGTGACCCAGCATATCCATGGGATCAAGCTGGATGGCTTGTAGGGCATGTCTCCCGATGCACAGCCTGATAGTTGTTCTTTTGACCTTTGTTCTTTGAAATCTTCATTGGTGGTGGCAGAGTGCCACAGCCTTCGGTGTACCTGTGCCCTTTCTACCTAGGCCCGTCTTGTCAACTTTAATGCTGACTCACTTCAGTCATGATTTGGCATCAATGCATGTTGATAGCATGCTGAGACAAAAGCTTGGACGCGCACGCACATCATTAAAAGTCCAGCAGTCTGATTCACAGGAGGCTCAGCTGCAAATTTCCATCCTCGGAAGAGTTTTCAACATCTGCCCTTTCCCGTATCCGTGGCCCTGTGGAACAGTGTCGCAACCTGTCAGGGCATGGGTGTACCATTGTCGGAACTGTATATGGAAAGCTTATGCCACTGTCAGCCTATATATAATATATCCACAACAGCTGCTGCCCTTTCCTTGGGACGACCCTGGCAATTATTATAGGATGTTACGCCCTCTTCATCGAGGTAATGTACCTGCACAAAGCGTACCCATCTGTCCTCTGCCTGCAACAATGTACTCTTTCTGCTTCTCTTCTTGTGCGCATAATCGCCTGTGCTGTGCCGCGTAATCTCTTCTCATGCGTCTGTCTTGAGGTCTGTTCTTCTGATTCACTAAGCCGTATGGAGACATCGTTACAGACTCAATCTGGCCAGTCATGACTCACGTGTGGGGAATGGCCCCCAGTAACATCCATGCACCTTTAACGTCCCTCCCACCCTAACTTTGGATCAGTGCTCTTGTTCTGAGAGATGTTTAAAATCTGGTCTGGTGGAGGGAGCGGTGATGACCTGTAATTGGAACACGCACATACCACCTGGACCCGCGTGCCTTCGGCTGAACATTGTGCTGTAGTGAATATAGCCTGTCAAAGCCGAGATAATACATCCCCATCCTTAGGCGCGTTTGTACCGATTCCTTTGCACTTCACAAGTGGCTAGCACTGCACCCTCGACAGTCCTGCTTCTCCCACCGTGACAGCTGTACGGGCGAGCCTCAACAGTTGGAGACGCCAGCACTCTACACATCTGCACCCGAGAATACGACGCCCAAAACATTGTTTATCAAGAGCTTTGAATATGAAAAGTGCACCCCTCGTACATGCCTGTTCTAAATCACAGTTTTTGTCATTTACACCATATTCTACTTACTATGTCGGCCGGGGTTCTAAGTGGGGTTGTGCTGTGAAATAAATTCAACGTACACAGTTTTACGCATACTATCATCTCTTAACTGATTTGTAACTATTGATATGTGTGCAAGTTATTTCTCCATTTTTCCCTCAATTTCCTATTGTGTCCGATTATAGTAGAGCATAGTAGCCACGATTTTGCAGTGGGCCACGGGTACCGCCGCTAGTATTAAATCAAGGGTGTGTAGCGTAAATTCCGCACCACTCCTGCCAGAGATGACAGTTGGGATCCTTGAAGTAGACTATGAAGGCAACCTTAAGCAATAAAAAAAACTATATACCTATTGGCAAGGTTCAAGTAAAAAAAGCCATCTTTCTGCCGGACCTAGAAATAAAGACCGGCCATCTCGCAAAGGCGCCCAGCTAACTAGTTTTTTTGGGCTTTGACGTGCCGTTCGAATACACTATGTTCGGCAATTTTTGTTTGTGCTAGTGAGAGAATTTTCTCAGTACTTCGTATTACCGTCCCCCAGGCTCCGCGCTCACAACCAGGTCGGTACGCGCGCACACAGCAAAACACCGCCGGACACACGCTCACTGCACATGCTCGCGCGCACGGCACACACAGACCGGCGTGTCCGATCAACGAGCCCAGGTAGGTATATTATACGTATATCTATCCTATCTTAAATATACTACCATAAGTATATCTATATAATATATCACCTAAACCATGCTATACACACGAACACGCGCGTGCTCGCCACGTGCACCCACTCACTCCAGCGCTACACCGCGCCCAATGCGTATATATCAGACGTCGATATAATATCTACTTCTGATATCATAATATATATATAGAAGTTTTATAATTAACACCACCAAATGGCTCGAGGCGTAGAATATATGAGCGCGAAACGCAGCACGTGCCGAATGTTTTCTGCACGTGTAAAACGAACCGCTCACGGCTACGGTTCCAGCTGCATAAACTGATCATATTTGTGTTCGTGTACTTGCGGGTGTCACTATAGATTCCACCGACAATATATCGATATGTCACGAGCACGAGCTTAGTGAATGGGGGTGTCACCCTTGAGCTGTCCTGGCGTGGTGTGTGACGGATGTATCGTAAGCGGGAATAATCATAATGCAGTGTCCTCGGGTCGTCTCGGGGAATCTACAACGATGGATGCTGGCTGATACGTGATGCTGATATGCTTTGGGTGCATGGTTGCCTATACGCTTTAGCCGTGTAGTGAGTGCAGTACTGGAGATTTTGAGATGAACATATCTTGAAATTGTATGCATCGGTGATCATGCAAGAAATATAATCTATATATGCATGCCCATGTATTATATGTCAGCAATAATGATGATAATTAAAATATATATAGATTATGAAATTGTTTATGTTGCCTAGTAGATAACAGTTGGCTCTGTTTAGTGATATTTTTGCTAATTTATCAAACTAATGCACCATACACCACTAACATCTGTTGGGATGGGTATAGGCCATCGTTAATTACTGTAGTCCTTGTCTGGTAATTTCCATCTTATGGCACACGTTTGGTATTTCAAAACAACTTTTAAATGTCACGTGGTTGCAGATGATTAACATGAAGATTAATCATGTATAGTGATTTCATTATAATTAACTAAATTCGTATTATTCTAACAAACATTATACAATAACAGTATTAGCAGCAGATAGAGGGAGAGAGAAAGCAAATGGACGCAGAGGGAAAGAGAGCGCAGGGGGAGAGTGCCGTGTGCAAATGAGAGAGAGGAGAGAAGCGGAGAAAGAAAGAGAGGCAAGAGAGAGAGAGAGAGGAGCGGGGGGGAAGAAAAGGGAGAGAGAAGAGAGGAGAGAGAGAAGCGAAGAAAGAGAGAAAGGGAGGGAGAGTGGAGGCATGAATAGGAGCGAGCGGCGAAGCGAGCCCCAGACGAGAAGAGAGAGAGTAGTTGCGGAAGAGAGCGGCCCGGATGATCGACCGCGATGATTGACCATCGCGTGAGCTTCACAGCACTAACGGGCCGCATCGAACGTTTTCCCCCCGCCCCGTTGGCAGGCCCTGCCTCCTCGCTCGAGGCACCGACACCGCT
>NW_014577079.1:693949-716357 GCF_000485595.1 Priapulus caudatus
TTACCGCAAACCTTCCTTTATGTTAAACACGAAAATCACGAAAGTGAGTTTTTATATAGCCTACAATTAACATTTTCTGTACCATAATTTCAAACACAAATCAGTTTGGTTTAATCCGTCCTCCTCCTCGTCTTCCTCGTCATTCAAAGGCTTCGTGTTGCGACGACTCTAGTTTGTTTCATTACAAATATCAGCCACTGCCTTGACATTGCCAAACAGTTGTACACGCCAGTCTACAATGTACAAACACATCCTTGACTTGTATGACTCTCCGAAGAACAGAAACCTTTGATGAAGCTTGAGTATGTATCTGGTGCTGGGGAGTCTTTAACAGGGAGATTGTAATCAGGCTGTAGGGAACCTAGTTTCCTCATTCCTTACCCAGCCATTTCCATCGCGGATCAATAGGTTCTGGATGTCTTTTAGGGCATGTCCGAGAGTGACACTTGATAGTGTGTTCTTTTTGACTTTTTCTTTAATGCTTCATGGTGTGTGGCAGCATGCACAGCTTCGTGTACAGTTTGCTCCTTATGATATAGATATTACCAGCTTTAATGTTGACTCACTCAGTTCGATGATGTTGCATCATGCATGTTTTTTTTTTTTTTTTTTATATATATATTAATTATTTATGAAAAATGTTTTTTGTTTTTTTTTTTTTTTTTTTTTTTTTTTTTTTTTTTTTTTTTTCGAGCTGCTGAATCAAATAAGTGGACATAAAGAGAAAGCAACACATCATTAAATCAGTCAGCTCTGAATTTCCAAGGAGGACTCAAGTGATCAAATTTTTCCTCCATCGAGAGTTTTTCAACATCATTGCCCTTTCCGATCCCGTGTGCTCCGGCGGGGGGGCGGGGGGGCGCGGCCTGGGTCGGCGCCCCGGCGCTGCGGGCGTCGGCCGGGCCCGGGGCGGGGCGGGAGGGGGGGGGCGCCGGCGGGGCGGCGCGCCCGAGGTCCCGCGAGGCGAGCGGGCGCTGCGGGCGGGGGGCGGTGGGGCGGCAACATGGACAGTTGTGCAATCCTGTCAGGGCATGGGACTGGTAATCATGTCGGGAATGATATCTTGATAAGCTTGTATTCACATGTATGCACGAATATATTAATATCCCACAGCTCTGCCTTACTTGGTGATCGACGTTGCATTATCATGCATGTTACGCCTCTATCGACGGTAATGGTACAGCCCAACAGAACGTACATCATCGTGTCATTGCTTCACAATGACTTATTTTCTTCTTCTCTTCTTGGCCTTGCATATCATGGCCGGTGCTGGACATTGTGTCTGGTTCTTCAGATCGTGTCTGAGGTTGTTCATCGATATTAGCTTAAGCGATGAGGATCTTTACAGGCACTTTCACTCTGTGGCTCAGTGAATGACTAGATGTGCGGAATCGCCTCAGTACATCCATGTCACTTTGTAAAGTCCTCATCAAATAATTTGGATTCATTGCTTCTTGTCTTGAGAGATTGTTTTGTAAATTTGTTTCTGTGAGGGACGGTGATTGATGCTGTTAATTGTAACCCTACAACACCTGGACGGTGTGGTGGTGGGGGGGGGGGCCGTGCGGGCTGAATCATTTGGTGCGTATATGTATTACCTGTCAAGACGAATATAATCCCCCATCGTAGGCGCTGTGTACGAATTCTTTGAAACCTTCTACATAAGTGCGGCTTAGCTACGACTCTCCGACGTTCTGCTTCTCACGGACACTTAGTGGAGAGCACTCAAAGTTGGAGAGCGCAGGGATCTCTATCACAATTTGCACCAGGAATACGACGAAAAACTGATTAGCAAAGAGGCGGTTTTGGAAATGAAAAGGAACCCATTTCGTTAATGTGTTACTAAAACTTTTTTGTCATTTACCCATATTATTTTAATATGTTCCTGAGTTCTAAGTTGGTTGTGCTGTGAAATAAATGTCATACGAACAGTTTTTACATACTATTTATCTTATTAGATGATTATTAAAACTATTTGATATTGTGTTTGCAATTGTTATTCTCCATTTATTACCAATGTCTATTGTGTCGATTTTTATGTAGAATTAGTAGCACGATTTTCCAGGTGCATCGGGTTATCCGGCAGCTAGTATTAAATAAAGGTGTGTAGAGTAAATTCCCCACCACTGCTAAGAGTGACAGTTGGTGGTATCATTGAGTAGACTACTGAAGCAAAGTCTTTAAAGCAATAAAAACAACTTATATAGCTATGCAAGGTCAGTATAAAAAGCATCTTTCTGCCGGACTAGAATAAGACTGCAATCTCTCGCCGCAAAGGCGCAAGCTTTAACACATAGTTTTTTTGGCGTTGAGCGCTCGTTCGAATAAATACTATGTTGAGCAATTTTGTTTGTGTTAGTGAGGAAATTCTCATGACTTCTGTTTACTGTCATCAGGCAACGCCTCACGACGCGCGCACCACGACGCGCGCGACACACCTCACGGAGGCATCGCGCGCGTGCACACATCGCAGGCGGGGCGTTACTTCGATAAACGTAGCCAGTGTAATTTATACGTATTATAATTATATATATATAATATAATATAATAATATATATAATATATACAATATATTTATTATCATATTATATAAAATAAACATTTGCGTTATACCACAGGAACACGCGCGTGCTCGCCCACGTGCACACACGCACCCACGCATACACGCACAATGAGTATATATCAGAAGTAGATATAATTATCTACTTCTGATATATAATATATATATATATAGAAGTTTTATAATTAACACCACCAAATGGCTCGAGGCGTAGAATATATGAGCCGAAAACGCAGCAGTGCCGATATGTTTTCTGCAACAATGGTATATAACGAATCCGCTCACGCTACGCGTTCAGCCGCATATCTGATCATTATTTGGTCGGTGTAATTTTGCTGGGTGTCACTTATAGATTCCACCGACATATAATCGATATGTCACGCAGCACGAGCATTAGTTGAATGGGGTGTCACTTGAGCTGTCCTGGCGTGGTGTGTGTGACGGATGTATCGTAAGCGGGAATAATCATAATGCAGGTGTCCTCGGGTCGTCTCAGGGGAATCTACAAGACGATGGGTATGCTGGCTGATTAGCAGTGATGCTGATATGCTTTGGTCATGGTTCTATACGCTTTAGCCGGTGTGGGAGGTGCCGATTTATGGAGATTTTGAGAGTGACATATATCTTGAAAGTGTATGCATCGGTGGATCATGCTAAGAAATATAATCTTATATGCATGCCATGTATTATATGTCAGCAATAATGATGATAATTAAAATATATATAGATTATGAAATTGTTTATGTTGCCTAGTAGATAACAGTTGGCTCTGTTTAGTGATATTTTTGCTAATTTATCAAAATAATGCAACATAACACCACTAAAATTCTGTTGGGATGGGTATTAGGCCATCTGTTAATTACTTTAGTCATAGTCTGTATTTTCCATTTCATGCACACGTTTTTGTATTTCAAAACAATTTTAAAATGTCACGGTGGTGCGATGATAAATGAAGATTAATCATGCTAATGTGATTTCATTATAATTAACTTAAATTCGTATTATTATAAAAACATTATAAATAACATATTAACAGCAGATGAGAGGAGAGAGAAAGAAAGTGGGAGAGAGAGGGAAAGAGAGAGAAAGGGAGGGAGAGTGATCGTGTGAAAGTGAGAGAGAGAGAGAGAGAGATCGAGAGAAAGAGAGAGAAAGGGAGGGAGAGTGAGCATGTGAAAGAGCGAGCGGGAGAGAGAACGCAAGAGAGAGAGAGAGAGCACGTGTGCGGAAGAGAGCGGCTCGGTTGATCGACCGCGATGATTGACCATCGAGTGAGCTTCACAGCACTAACGGGCGCATCGAACGTTTTCCGTTGCAGTGACCGCCTCCTCGGATCGAGGCTACCACTACCGCTGCCGCCGCTGCTGCTGCTGCTGCTAGCTTAGCGAGGAGAGCGATCGATCGATCGATCAACAGAGTCGTCGTCGCTGTGCAGCGCGATGAACGAGCAGGTGATCTACAGGGCGCTGTACGACTACGAGCCGCAAGAGGCGGACGAGCTCACCATGCTGCAGGGCGACCGCATGTTCGTGCACAAGCACGTGCTCGTCGAGCGCGACGTGCCGATCGAGGCGCCCAACGACTGGGTGTTCGGCGAGAACGAGCGCACGCACCGCACGGGCTTCTTCCCGTGCACGTACGTCAAGTACGCCGGCAAGCAGGTGGTGGCGCCGCCGCGGCCCGCGCCGCGACACCCGGCCGCCGCCGCGCGCAAGCCGCCCAACGACGACTCGGGGATCGGCGAGTCGCCGATGAAGGGTACGTTGTGGGGTGGGGTCGGGGGTGGATTAGGGGGTGTGGGTGTGGGTGGGCCATTTATGCATGTCGTCATGAGCTAATAATAAATTTTTTGTACAATGTTTAATATAGTTACATTAGCTCTTGATGTCGTGTGTATGTTGTATACATGTACGTTTGTGGCGGGTGTGGGTTGGGTTGTGCATTATTTTTTTTCTTCGATTTTTTACGATTTTGATTATGGTCATTAATTTCATTTTTCATTCTTTTTTCGCACATTTTCAAGATGCTCTCAGGGCGATTTTTAGTCGTTTTTAGTGTTTTTGGCTAAAATATAGTATCAATAAATCCTGTAAATTGAGTTGGATCTGTCCATTCCCTAGTGCAGGGATCATTTGAGCACGCGCGCAACCTGTGTTTCTCCTCCCAGAGCAATCTGACGCATCTACGCACCAATTGTGAGCAAATGGATGCATTTCTCGAAGGTTTTGCTGCACCCAGAGCAATTTTCCATTATAAAAACGACATCATCAGCGACAGTCATTGCATTTAGTAGTAGCGGTGGGAGGTAGAGGAAAAAACCGAAGTGGAATGTAGAAGATTCAGTGACAGGTCACCTTCACATCATTTGCATAGAAATCAGAATTCGTGCATTGGGTACATTGCACATTGTACATTGTGCATTGGGCACATGCTTGTGGTTTGTTCTTGTTAAATATGCTTACATTAGTATCAACGTCTAGCAGATGAGTGTATTAGACCGGCAGCCCAGAGGCTTGAGGGTAGACGAACTGGGTACCAATATCTACGTATTGGAGTATATAGGGTGTCACCTAAGACTTATAGAAATGCTATTCTGGCGGGTACCCCCCGTTGCGTATAGCCAGGGGACCCCCCAAAAGGGTGTAAAAAATGGGTCTGAAATAGATGATCATGGTACCAATTGCAATAAGTACCATGGTGAGGTAACTGCTAAATATACATCAAAAACATATACAACAGAAATTTTCGCTGTTGTTAAAGGCCCGCCAGACCCCCCAAAAGGGCCTAAATATTTAGGCTAGAATAGACGAGACAGGTACCAAGTGAAAGTGATGCCAAATGATCAGGTTCATTCCATAGAGCACAAAACAGGCTACGCCATTTTGTCTGTTGTACAAGGGGTGCCAGACACCCCCAAATATTGTACCACTGGGCACTGCATGTGGTACATCTAGGCTGGCCTAGATGTTATAGGTACCACTTGAAACTAGGTTAAAGTGACAAAGCACTTCTCTGGGAATACAAAATGGGCAATGACAGAAATGTATTCCAATGTGTTGGTCCTGCCAGACCCCCAAAATAGAACCCTTGGCCCATCTAGGCTAGTCTAGATGTTATAGGTACACTTGAAACTAGGTTTAATTGACAAAGCACTTCTCAGGGAATACAAAATGGGCAATGACAGAAATTATTCCCAATGCATTGGCCCTCCCAGAACCCCCAATCGTACATCTAGGCTACCCCAGGCCCAGTTGGAATCCGTCCTCAACAACAACCACAACGACGCAGGAACGCACGTGTTCATCAGATAACTTCCAGATATTGTCAATGCTTTTTTGAAATTCTAAAAGAGTTAAGGTAATTTAGATCAAAAAGAAAAGTGTTGTTCAAAATATAACAGACCCCTTGTGTGTACATGTATGAATAGCTAGAGGACCCCATCATCGCCATGACCCCATCATCAAGCGATGCATGGTAGGCTATATTAGGCCTATATAGGCCTGTACACCCCCGGGTGTACACCATACCTTGCCTATACCTAAATCCATGATATCTAATGTGAAAATAGGATAAGCCCTACGGTTCATGTATCTTATAGGTTATCTGTTTTAATGTGTGATGTACATAGATCTGGATCATTTTGCAGGAGGACTTTCCTTGTAGGTAATACAAGACAGAGTGGCGCATATTATTGTGGTTTCTATGTTACTAATGATGTAGAGAGTTACATCACCATTCTTCCGACAGTCATCGATGTCTTCTTCGGACTAAATCGCCCTAACTATGCTCGATGGGGAGTACTTTTCCTCACCACACTTCAAGCTGCTGACCGAAGATTCGCGCTGTACTGGAGAAAGGAGCCTTTTCAATTCGACGTACATCCAAGTCCTTTTCAAGAACAGCAGTAGACCTAACGCTAGAGCAAATCGTGAACAGAGATGCGGCTCCCCAATGAAGGGAATTGTTGGATTCCATAACTCTCCCAATGCATAACGGCGATGGTGTATAACGTCAACGCAGAGAGCAATGTCTGTAACAGAGTTGCGACGGATGATGGGACTCTTACCAGAGGAGCAGCCAAGGACACAGCTTCGTGCAAGTCGAATAAAAAAAGACAACCGCCAATCCAGGCTCTTCTCACAGCAGTGTCGGAATCATGCGACCATTCTCTGAACCGCGCCATCACATCGTCAAGTCTGTTGAATATTGCCACATGAAAAAGCGCTCTCCATCGACACAAGAGTACCTCACAGATTCGTTACAAACTGGTCATGAACTGCAGAAAAAGTTCAGGGAAGAATGTCGAGACAGCTCCAGATTAGTGAAGCCCATACGACGGAGAAAAGTGAAGAACTTCGCCAGTGAGAACACGAAGGTCAAGCAATCCGCAAGTTCCAAAGCGATCCAGCAGTCAACAGTCAACGGACCGTTTGTCCGTATGCTTGTGGTTATTTCTCAGAAAACCAACTTCGATCTAAAACATGTCGTCACTTACCCGATCACAGATGTTTCTCTCTCAATTGCCACACCTGATGGTTCACGTTGAAGACGGATAAGAGCAAACTCTTGAACAAGCTTGAGTCATTGCAAGATGGAATGAAATCCTTGCCTCCCATTGATGCAACTTGGATTGATGGTGGACTCCTGCTTCGCTCATATCTGTCAGCCATTGGCAACATATCATCATACGGAAATCTTGCAAGACGACTTTTGGGCCATGCATGCTGCAGCATTGGCAAAGGGAAAGAAGTACACATCTTGTTCGACAGATATCTGCATGATTCGCTAAAGGAGAGTGAAAGAAGATTACGTGGGGCTGAAGACCAACCATTTGTCATAGGTGGTTGTGAGCAAAGGCCGAAACAGAGTTGCCAAAAGCTATTGCAGAATGGCATTTTCAAGGATCAACTCGCCAAATTCTTCATGATCGAGTGGCAGAAGGCGCATTATGGACCAATCCTTGGCCGGAAGACACTAATTGTATCACATGGGGGGGGGGGCAAATGCCTTCGCATTGAGTACGATGAAGTTAGTGAGAAGATGACTGTTGACCACCCAAACTTGTTGCAAGGAAGCCATGAGGAAGCAGACACCCTTCTAGCATTTCATGCTGCTACAGCCACTGGAACCCTACTCATCCGAGCCTCAGACACTGATGTGATTGTAATAATCTTGGGCATGCTCGGACGGAACATGGTGGCTGGGATACCATTGAAGATGATCATCATGGATTGTGGTTCTGGCAACAGTAGAAGATACATTGATGTCACCAGCATTGCCAGGGCTTTAGAGAGAAACAACAAGATCTAACAGCTGCTTTGCCAGACCTACATCTTTCAGTGGCTGTGACTTTACAGCGGCATTCTACAGAAAAGGAAAATCAAGCCGTACGAGCTACTAGAAGATGACAATGCAGGAAGTTTGATCATGTTCTTCAGCAGCATGTCGTCGAGAGGGAACTAACGAGAAGATCGCAGAAGTGTACGTGTGCTCCCTATAGTGGAATGGCAAGTGAATGATGTTAACAAGGCAAGTTCAAACAAGCTTGTTCAGCTGACTGGCAAAATAGTAAGGTGAGAGAACATGAATGAAAAAAATTGAATGCCATGCAAGAGAAAAAGAAAACTCATAAGTGAAGAGGCACCTTGACACAACTGACCTTATAATATCATTGTACCGGTACCTCCTGCATTCATTCCTCTTGTCGTTTCAGGAAAAACCCATGGCGAAAGTCAAGAAAGTGGATTGTGGCCCTGGCTACCCCCATGTGGAAAGACCATGTGGAATAAAGTAGCAGCGTGCGCATTATGTGAGCATCATATGGGGTAATGCAGACTCCCCACAACCGACCAAGATCTGGACCTCTCTTCCAGTATGGATGGAAGAATGAAAACGGCCTATTATGTACCAGATTGGTTTCCTGGGGCCTGCTGAACCAGACAATCTTTTCTGCAATGATCACGAGGAGGAAATCGATAGAGATACAGGAAAATGAGGACATTGAATGACATCCCAACGGATGATTCTGGCAGCAGACTCTGACCAGAATGGAGTGACGATTCGGATAGTGAAGAGCGAGGCCTGAAGTTGCTTAGCCAACTGACAAGTTGCATTTTACGCTATAGGACCTATATGCCTTGCATTATCGGAAGTGATGTTGTTTGGAAATACTCTGCTGCAAAGTATGCGTTGTATGGTGCTTCACATGAGAATACTACTCATTCTAGTCTTGTCTCAGCGAATGATGAAGTAGTACAAATTACTTTAAAATTCTCTATCACGAAGTAAAAATTTAAGGATATACTATATATTAGGTTGAAAGCATAGAACGATACTGTTATACCCTACGATTCCTGTGAGAAATGTCATTGTTTTGTAGGCTTCTGATTTGAATCCAATATTTAGGCCGTCTGAAGAATCGCATCAAACAAGCCAACGGCTTGATTCTTGAAGAATACTACATGTACTTACTTGCTACTGATTCGTTTTCTTGAATGCATTATATTTTTCATCCAGATTAAATTTTTTATATCATGTTCCTAATTCTCTTAGGATTTGCAAGTTATGATGTTGTGATATTCGTGGTTGAAACGTTAGAGATATTTTTGTATTACGATGTGGATGGCAAAACTTGCCCACTCTTGAGTCCGTTTTGTAACTCTGTCAGTTTAATTTGGCATTTTTGAAATAAAATCTTGTCATAAGTTTCCATATCAAAGTTTAAAATCAGTATTCCATATTAGTCTTTGTTAAAGCTCTCTGTGGAGGAGCAAGGGTCACTGTCTTATTCTCACAGGAACCCGCGCCGATGAACCTTTATCTTCCCGAATGCAGGCGTCCGTTATTTTGGGGGGTCTGGCAGGACCAAACCCATGGAATAAATTTCTGTCATTGCCCATTTTGTATTACCTGAGAAGTGCTTTGTCACTTAAACCTAGTTTCAAGTGGTACCTATAACATCTAGACTAGCCTTAGATGTGCCAAGGGATCTATTTTGGGAGTCTGGCAGGACCAACACATTGAGAATACATTTCTGTCATTGCCCATTTTGTATTCCCGAGAGGATGCTTTGTCACTTAAAAACCTAGTTTCAAGTGGTACCCATAACATCTAGGCCAGCCTAGATGTACCACAGTGCCAGGGTACAATATTTGAGGGTGTCTGGCACCCCTTGTACAACAGGCAAAAATTTCTGGCGTAGCCTGTTTTGTGGCCTCTATGGAATGAACCTGATCATTTGCATCACTTTCACTTGTACCTGTCTCGTCTATTTCTAGCCTAAATATTTTAGGCCCTTTGGGGGGGTCTGGCGGGTCTTTAACAACATGCGAAAATTTCTGTTGTATATGTTTTTTGATGTATATTTAGCAGTTACCTCACCATGGTACTTATTGCAATTGTACCATGAACATCTATTTCAGACCCGTTTTTCTTACAACCCTTTTGGGGCGTCTCCCTGGCTATACGCAACGGGGGGTACCCGCCAGAATAGCATTTCTATAAGTCTTAGGTATCACACCTGTATACTCCAATACGTAAATATTGGTACCTAGTTCGTCTACCCTCAAGCCTCTGGGCTGCCGGTCTATATGGATTACTATAGCTTTCCCTTCACCACATATTGAAGAAAGGTGAAAGTGATTCATTTTTTTAAAACTAATACTAATACTGTCACACGGTAGGTACGTACGTGCAAACTTTGCACGTACGCATGTATAAAGGCAAATAAATATAGGGGCCAGATTTTGATAGCATCTCTTGATAGTAAAATTTCAAAGTAGCGTATAAGGAAAACGTATTTACTATTGTGTATTATCACCATTATAGAAAGCGGCTATATAAATAATATAGACGTGCTTTATCTGAGTTTTATTTCCACCCCTCCTTCCCTGCATTGCATGATCAAACGTTGGGGATCAGTTGTTTTGTTGGTGTTTCGGTATAGCTATTTGTAAGTGGCAATTTTTTTTTACACAGTGGCTATACGCGTCCGGAACCGGTTGCCCTAGTATCCTCCAAGGCTACGCATCCGGACATACGCTATTCACACAGTGATCCCCGCCTAGCGTACCACACATGATTGCGCAACGGGACGCGTCTGCTGATTGCCGTAAATGATACATATATATGCATGTTGCTGTCTATCCTGTCATCCGTCCTCTCTCGCTCTCTCTTTCTCTCTCTCGTCTCTCTCTCTCCTGCTCTCTCTCACACCATAGCACACACCACACACAGCACACCCACACACACACACACCACACAAGCCTCTAGCTCTTTTCTCTCATCTTCTCTCTGCTCTCTCTCTCATCACACACACACACAACACTGCGCACGCGCACACACACAACACACACACACACTCACACCACACTACACACACGACCACACCAACACGACCTCTTAGTGACCTGACTAGCTCTTCTTCTTTCCCTCTCCCGCCCCCACACACACACTCACACACACCCACACACACATACACACACATATCGTCTCCGAGCAATCAGCAGAGCGTCGCCGTTGCGCAATCATGCGTGTACGTGTCGCAAGAATCACTGTTGAGATTGGATGTCCAGACGCGTAGCCTAGGCGCTTCACCTCGTCGTCCGGAGAACCGGTCGCGTATAGCCACGGCTTTTTTCATCTGACCCTAGCTCTATAGTACTAAAGTATAGTCACCGTGACTACGTGATGTAGATAGTTGATATGCTACTATATTCTTGTTTGATATTTCTTAGGAACTTGAGATCATAGTAAAAACACTCACGTAAACAGGAAGATGTAGGTATAGTTGATCATGCCGCTCTTATTCCAATGTTATCCAGTGACTAAAAACGTTCTAAACAGAGGTTTTTAGTTTGAAGAACTTTTGTCGGACACAAAACATATAAAGTGCCATATGTCAACAGTACGTAGCAGGACGTGAGTAATGAAATCACGTAAACATGAAATCAATTCATCATGCAGACTTCAGTGCAAAAAAAATCGTTCCAACGCCCTTGACGTTACTGGAAAAAGCTAGCGTATATAGAGGTTATAAATATAACCGTTGATCATGAAGCATTCCTATCAGATATCATAATATCAGGAGAGTCGTAATAAGGACTTATTTTATTTAGACTTATGTTAATGAGTGGCATATTATAGACTTATTATAGTTATGTTATAGTTGGCTTGCCAATCCCTGCCTAACCCCGTCAACAGCGTCTCACAGTCACAGCGAGCTGCCAATTGTTTCATTGCATCGGCCGTAAATGCCCGCCGCTTGACTATGACTAAAACCATGTCTGATGTTCTACGCTATAACGTCATAATAAGAAGAGGTATCGATACAAAGTAAAGTGTGGGGGCAGGTGGGATGTACAACGCTACTTCTCATGTCGTTTTCATTGAGTTTCACGTGATAAGTCATAGGTAAACTAGGGCATGGAAATGTTGAATTTCTTGTGTTTTGAGCCAGTCGTATTCATCTATGTTATGACACTCTTGATAATATCTACAGAGTGGTTACACGGCTTGATTGTTTTACTACTTCACGTGTAGGTTACTATGTTTTAATTATTATTTTTTAAGATGCATTTCTTTCATTTAATAACCTCATACGGTTCATAAAAGTTGTTTTTCTATACCCATTACTTTCAGCCGGTACAGCTACAGAAATACCCATGCAGCCGCGCGAGCACACGCTTAGACACTCACACACACACGCACACTTCCTGCACCAAGTTCAAGCAAACTCGCGGCAAAATGTTGGATGTTTATTGATGTTTTCCGACGCGGACCTGCATTAAAGGAGCCATTACTAACCGACATAATAACATTGCTGGAGTTCCAGACTGTATTTATATGCAGTCTTAGCAAATTAAGATCTGATGTGATAACGTTACTGCAGCGTTTCGGATCATTTTCAGTTTAATTTCGTTTTATTTGCATATATAGCGTGCCGTTCGATGCAGATCTATATTAATGAGATTTCATCTAAAATCCTGATTGGAAAACATGATACTTTGTGCTTGCAAATTTTAATCAATAATTTTTATTTAGATTTAATTATTAAATCATATTAATCTTCAGAGGGTTCCCATAAGTTTCAGTTACATTATAGATTATATATATATATGTTGTAGTTAAATTGTAGTAAGAAGTAAACATCGAATCTCTCCTATTTTAAAGCATCTGGATATATTACATTGTATCTTGTCAAAATTGCTTTATGATTATCTTTGTTCATCATCACAACATCAGTAGCAAAATAACCGCCTACACCCATTTCGCCTACGTCCCATTTCGCCTACGTCCCATTTCGCCTACTCCCATTTCGTCTACTCTCAGAATCGGCAATATTCGCACTTCGCCTACTCCCATTATGATTTATAGTTTCTATTTTTGTCAAGTTGTGTTCTCATTATTTGTATCTCATTATTGTTTTCTTCTGGTTCCTGTAGTCTATGTATGCCAATCAAAACCATCTTTTATTATTTATAAATGATTATTTAGTGAACAAACCGATCGTAGACGAAATGGGAATTGGGTAGATTTTGAGCGTAGACGAATTGGGAATAGGCGAAATTGGTGTAGGCCAACTGGGAATTTTGCTGTAGGCGAAATTGGAATTTTGCCGTAGCCGAAATGGGAGTAGGCCAACCTGGAATAAACCAGTACTACAATACTACGCCATAATGTATACTAGAGTATAGATATGTTTATGACTGGTCGTCTATATATGGATAATGTTCGTGGTACCACTACAGCCAGTTTTCCGGCTTCAGCATGCGATAACTTTCGCGGGTACTGTTCACAGTCTCCTAATGGGGTTAGCCGCTAGCTTTGTCAGCAGGTGGCGCAGCGGGAGCAGCAGTTGTAGAGCCGGTTGCGCAATCACCCATGGCAGATGTAAACATACATCGATCACACATAGCCGATCCTATATTTCGTTCAAAATATCAGAACAAATCGAACATATTTATACCTAACTTTAAGAGCTCTAATATAAGTTTTGCTCTGTCTGTTGATATAATCGAATAAATAGCCATGCAGATGTCTCTAGGTATTAGAACCGCTAGTCGCGTAAGTTTATATAACCACCGGCGATCGGTTTGTTGTGACTATTTTGATCAACATATCAGAACAAATCGAACATCTCTAGGTACTAGAACCGCGAGTTACCCAAGTTGGGGCATGTATACATTAGATGACACAGGCCTTGTTTCTTATGTCAGTGATAGCTATGGTGGAGCACGCCATCAATGCTCAGGAAAATCCTAACTTCATGCAGAGACAGTTGTTTTGGATAGACGTATCGCATCTAAGAGGATTCGTGTAGAGGTTGATTGGTCCAAGCAAGACATTTAAAATATTAAAAAGAGACCTGCCCCATCAGAAAATTTCTCTTGGTGGAAGAATTGTCAATGTGTGCTTCATGATTTCTAACTTTAGGCGAGCTATTGTCAGCAGTAATGCCTAGTGTCTGTAGTAAATGGCTGCGTTTTAGAAATAAAGATATACATAATTTGTATGGCAACTTGGGTCTTTGTAACTTATCTCAATCAATATATTACAGAACTCCTGAGCACACTTAAAAGAATAACCACCCACTTAATTTACATATATGCACGACTAATATCACCGTGAATCTCAATAAACATATTACAGAACTCCTGAGGAGGTGTTGCAGCATCCGCTTCAGCAGAGGCTGCATTGATTAGTCTCGTTTCTTCGTGTGATTATGATCGTTATGATTATGGGTCAGAATGTCGCATAGTGCTCGAGCAATGTGGTATGACTGCCATGTGGCCATTTAGACTCTGTACCAAGTGTGCCAGGGTACCGCCGCGGACAGCCATGCAGCCGGCCTACATAAAACCCTACAGCCGCACCACAGTCTTCATAGTCGCAGCAGTAGTCTACTTGATAATACTGATAATGATTAGCCGCGCGAACGGAGGCTGGAGATTAGTGTATAACGATGCAAATTCACCCGAGTGAAAGTTAATTTCGGATGCTTGGATGATCATGAACAGAACTCTTCGCAGATCACTTAGTACAAATGGTAGTAGAATGTCCCTTGGTCATTAGTTTCACGTCGGTAGTAACTGTTATTGGCGTTGAACCACTTATATGACAACTTTCAACATTACACTAGCGTTCGTCTTCACGTCGTGTCAGTCACGGGGCCGGCGCACGTGAATGGCGGCGCATCGGCGTTATCGTCGGCAATCCCAGCACAGGCGCTTCTCTCGCGCGTCACCTCAGTGTGTTTAAACTTTAAATTAAACTTTAAACACCCATGCACATGCACCCTTTACGATCGACCGCGCTCGTATATGGATTGTTGACTGCGTTCGCGGCACCACCCCGCACACGCGCCTCTCTCTCTCTCTCTCTCTCTCTCTCTCTCTCTCTCTCTCTCTCTCTCTCTCTCTCTCTCTCTCTCTCTCTCTCTCTCTCTCTCTCTCTCTATCTCTCTCTCTCTATCTCTCTCGAGTTCACCAGCCACCGGTTAATTATCCTTGTTCCGTATCGCTGTTCTTTACGATTCTCGCGTGCGTGCGCTCGCAGCTGAAGAGTTTTCGTCGAGGGTTTCCGCTAATGTTGACAAAACACTGCAGAAGTTCAATTTCTCAGCTTTACGCGAGCAGCCGTGTGCCGGCGAGGTACATCTACACCGCTGCAAACCACAAGACTCGCAACAAGGAATTCACACGTGATCATACATTGTAGACGGATTCCAGTAGTCCCCAGCTGCCACAACAGCAATGTTGATTCTCAGGCTGTTGCTTATCAACAACGTACGAAGCGAGTCTACCCACGTGATGGATTATTTTCACTCAAATAAAGACTGTGATATTGATACCCTGACAACGACGTAGGATAAAAAGTCTGAACTATAGGACTAATAAGCACAGACCTAATCATCCTCCTGATACCGGCCCCTGGACAGATCCGGCCATCACGTGACAACTTTTGTTCCCATAGTCTGATGATTGTTTACAACACACTGAATGCTAGCTGAAAGCATAGATATATACAAACACATGTGTTTGTATATATACTATGCTGAAAGCTAGCAACTGTAATACTTACGTAAGCAAAATAATAAAAGCCTAATAGGAGTTGTGGCTGTTGTGGTCATTATTTTTATCTTCTAAGAGACTAAATGTCAAGTAAGACAATAAGTCACAAATGTACAGATGTTAAAAAAGTCTGTGTCTTTTGCATTGAAAAAGACCCTATAATTCTATGAATCCGTTCAAAATGACGTACTTGCTAGTATTTCAACACTTTAAATTCTAGCTAACAACGAATAAGATAAAAGCTGTATAGGAGTTGTGATCATTATGTTTATCCTCGAAGAGACTCTAAATGTCAAGTAAGACATGCAATTAGTGATAAATGTACAAATGTAAAAGAGTGAATTTTTTGTATTGAAATAGACCCTGTAATTCTATGAATCCGTTCAAAATGACGTACTTGCTAGTATTTCAACATTTTAAATTTTAGCTAATGGCAATTTTAATACTTTGACAGCGAAAAACATTTTATCGATGCTTTTTGGCCATTAAATTTGATCTCTACGCGACCTTGGTAAAAAACAACGCTACAGATGTGAGTGTTTTTAGCTCATCTGACGTAGTCAGGTGCAGCTTGTAGAATCGCATGATTGTCCGTCCGTCCGTGCGTCCGGCCGTCCGTGCGTCCGTCAACAGTTGGGCACAAATCTTAACCGCTCGACGTACGGTCACGATATTCGGGACGTTGAAGGGTAATCCGAAAACGAGTTGGGATGTCGGAGCTGGGGGTCAAAGGTCAAAGGTCAAGAGGTGTAAAAGAAGGGGGAACATTCCCTCCTTAACTTAAGGTATAGGGAGGAAACGCAGAATTGCGTCACAAATCTAAACGGCTCGACCTAGGCTCGTGATAGTCGGTGTATAGCATCATGGTAGGAAAAGCCATCACTGTGCCGAAATTGGAGGTCACAGGTCAAAGGTCAATGGGGCACAGGGCAGATTTTAGACATTTTCTGAGGACATGGTCTGACGGAGCGATTGGAAAACTTTTTTGTTTCAGCGGTGACCTACCATTTTTATGGCTTTATTGAAAGGACCATAAAATGTACTTTCCGCTGACATGCGAAGAGTAAGTGTCGGATAACCTTTTGACCCTCAAGAGGAGGGTTGAACATTGATTTGTTGACTGTTAACAAAGGACTGAACTGCTTTTGCTTTTATTAGAGCCCATACCTGTGTGAATGTGAGGCTACATGTACAGTTGCACAGTTTAATTGCAAAGGCAAATATTTGTTGAACAAGGTTTACACTCCTTAAATCATATTATTTTCTAAAGCAGTCTGTCTATAGCGCCCTGAAGGCTGATTGTGATGCTGTGTGAGTAGGCAAAAACCACGGGGCAAGCCATGGCTTGGCACGTTCTAGATAATATGTTTGCCTGCAAACCGGCAATGCAAATGTGTGCATGATATAGAGATTGAGGGGAGGGTGCGAAAGTGTAGGCTGCTTTTTTTCATTGGCTTACGAGTCAACAGAATAAGAAGTTATGTTTAGAGTTACCGAAGTGTGACGTCACCGGTGGGGGAGTGGGGGCTGGCTGGTCTACGCATCATTGCTCTGGTCTTATGCGTGTCGGGGGGTAATCAGCGACGACTGTGTTTTTGGTACCGTTGTAACAGGTCTGAGGTCTTATTGCCGTTTTTATAGTTTCAAGGATGGAAAGTGAAAGCACGGGGCTGTTCGGTAAAAATTTTAAAAAAAAAAATTTAACAAAAAAAATTTCTTAATTTTTTTTTATTCTAAACTTATGTAGACTCGATTGCTCGATGCTTTCCGCGGTCTGCAGGCACACACTCGTGTTTTACGTACGCACATCATTTTACGCTATGGCTACATATGGAGCAGGGGCTTGTGTTAGAACAGCCGTCGTGTGTTTGGAGTGACGGCACATTCGGTCTCTATAAGACGTCTTGCATCACAGGATGAATTTTCGCGACACACACACCGTGAGCCTGTCGCCTGCGGCATTGTTGTTCTGAAAGTCACCATCTGATTTGTATCTTATAATTCGGCGTCTTTGTATTCGATTTATTAAATTTATTATTATATATTTTATAATATTTCATTATATAATATTGTATTTATTAGAGATATTATATATGATATGATTAATTTTATATTATATAATATTCGATTATTATATTCTAATTTTATAATGATTCCGGGTCTTTTATGTATAGCCGAGCGGTCACACAGATCGTAGGAAATTTTGTCGTGGTAGCCCATAATTTTTGCGTGGCCAGATCTATGTAAGGCCCTCCCGAAATGTATTTCGTGGTCCAAGGCTACGCATTAAGTGATTTGTGATGGGGATGCGACAGAAAAACGGTATGTCGTGGTGTGTTGTGGGTGTGTGCAGTCAGTCGTGACAGTCGTGAGGTTTCGGGCATTGTTGGGGGGGGGGGGGCTAGCGTTTTTCGTGAAAGGTCGTGGTTCATGTGGGAATGCGCGTGCCTATACGTCGTGGGTCATCGTGGGACGCTCGCGCGTCCGTCTCTCGTATACATATACGGTTAGTATAGCATGACAGGTCCAGACTGTGGTGGACGGACTCCGACACAAGACAATGATACACAAATCGTGATTAGGTTTATTGTGCTAGTTTTTCAACGTTCCGATGTTACTTTGTGATATTTCTCCTTCTTCTTTTTGGCTCGGGTACTACACTCCTCGGCCTAGCATGCAGCAACAGGATGGCACGGGGGTTGAAAGTCAATGTTCAGGGCTACTGGCTCTAGGTATAAGGGATTAGAGATGTCCATGTTGGTCTCCCCGCCAGTCGCATGCGTTGGGCCAATCTTCAGTGTTTCTTTCTGCATGAGTGCCCTGCATCGACAACCTGTTTGCGGCGTTTAGGCGGACCACGTCCGGCATTTACCTCGTTTGGCTCGGTGGAGGAATTCTGGCGGTCTGCAGTTGAAGCTTTGTTGGCTTATTGCTGAAGTGCTTTGTTGGGCGAGTCCTGTAGTTTTCGGAAGATTGCGATCCAGGGGTGAACGCGTGAATGAACCGTGCTGGCTTTATCTCTTCTTTATGTTCTGATGGAAGAGGAGGGTGGCAGCGTCGTTTTTTGTGTTAGGTTTTTACTTGGGGTGAACCATTGTTAAGTGTGGGGAGCAATGCACAGGCAGTAGAGCTAGCCGGTCATCTGCGTTGGGTTGGTCTCTAAGCATCAGAATGGCTCTGCGTCCGTCTGTCGTCAAATTTCCTGTCGCGGTCACGATAATCAGGAATGTTTGGCCATGTTTTGAAATTGGGAGTATAGTTGGTTATGCTATGCTCCCATATTAAACGTCCTATTTGGAGCACGCAGTCGACGTACTTTCGGCCACGTCAATTTTTTGGCCAAAATGGGAGGATTGCCATGGTCAGTTCAGGTTCACGGTTTTGCTCATTGTTGGTTATGTGATTGATAAGGGCTAGGGTTTTGTATTTAAAAAATTTATGCAATTGGTAGGGTTTGGCTTAATATAGCTATGTATATACCAAACGGTCTGTGGTGTCCAAGAGTTGGTTGTTTTACAAGTTTCTTGGTACAATTTTTAATGCGAATTTGAAAAAAAACTGGCTATTTCTCTCACCCTGCCGATACGTCTATATTGAGTAAAGAGTTATAAAAATGTCGGAGCAGCCATAACCGTATTTATTTCAACGCAACTCGCTTACAAGGGGTTATACGCGTCTCAAGGTACAATTGTGATTCATGTTTGGTTATAAATACTATATATTGCGAATATAGTGGCAATCGTTAAATCTTATGTACGTCGATGGTTGTCAATGCAAATGACTTCGTCTTACTCACTGATTTGTGTCCTTTTTGTGGTGAGCTCCAGTGTCATTGACACTTTCCTTGCGATGGCCGACTCTCGCAGGCACGCTACTCAGCCCAGAGTAGATAGGGCGATAGCGTCTGTCTGAGTGTTCCGGGTCTGATTCCCATTTAGTGTGCAATGTCTTTGAATATGGTTCTGGCACCCACTTTGGTTTGTCTTCACTTTGATGATGATGTGATTCTTGTGTTTGAGAGCTGCTAAGTACACCTAGTCTGGGCTATAAGGTAGTTTCAGCCATTTCTATACATTTGACTTTCAGTTGGCGGTTCGCCTTCTGTGTTTTTATGGAGGACTTATTTGAGTTTTCGGGATGGCGTCGTAGATGTTTGCTGCTGTAGTAGGTGCATTGGTTAAGCCTGCGAGGCTCGGTGATGGACCGTTCGACTTGTGAATCGTGCCCAGTCATTCATAGTCATTATGCCTCAGGCTCTCGCAATGTTAGAAAACCATTCTTGCGATAAAACTAGATGATTTTTAATGGAGAGTCAGATAGACTACACGTAATACACAGTATAATGTACTGTTCATACGTAAAGGAAAGTATTTTATTCGAAGTTAATGGTGGATAGCTAGCATAAGAATAATGTGTGTATAGTTTTATTGATGTGAGAATGCTGTAGGGCTTTTTAAGTCTCATCATTAGGTGTTCTTCATTATATCAGGATTAGCTCAGCTGTTGTCGTTGTGACTCGTTGGGAATAGCAGACCTTTAGAAATCGAAGTTGAGATTCTCTAGCATAACAGTAACGATCTAGGCCTTACCACAACACGTGTTATAGGTTGTATGACGTCAGAACACTGTACTCTATAAGTCTCATCATTAGGTGTTCTTCATTATATCAGGATTAGCTCAGCTTTGACAGTTTGCTGACTCGTTCGAGGACATAGCCAGACTTTAAGAAAATCGAGTTAAGAGTCTCTAGCATAACAGTACGATCTAGGCCTTACCACAACACGTGTTATAGGTTGTATGACGTCAGAACACTGGTATTATCGTTCTTCAATCAGGTCTTTCTTCATTATATCCGGATTAGCTCAGCTTTGGTGACGCGTTCGAGTTCGAGTTCGTGGCCTTTAGTTGTGCCACGTGTGGTACTTTATCCCAATCAGTTCGCGTTTCTGACGAATGGCATTACAGACGCCTTATTAGGTCGACTAGGCCCTCTGCTGCTCGACGGCACCACGTCGCAGCTGGGTACTGTCTGATGTAGATAATAGGGAATTATAATATAATAATAGGGCATTCCCTATTATCTACTCCTGGTACTGTGCTGCTGCCTTGTGGTTTATGACGCGCGGAATTTTTGCGATCGTGCGGAGCACTCGTCGGTTCGTAAACACGTCTCTCGATCAATGTGTTTCACGGTAGCATGATTGGCGGCTCAGATGCACCCACCGGGCTGTCGTCCACAAAAGTGTCTTTCTCAGATCTGTCGTTGAATTGATAGAAATGCTCGTGAAAGCACAATTACTGTCTGAAGTGCATCCGATCCATTCATATCGTCGCATTGCATCGCATTGTGTTAATTGCATCATATGATTCGCGTCCGGACCGAATATTACTTTCGCTGTGCCGCAGGTATGCTTTTAATGACAGATAGATGAACATATATAGCGTCGTTCATAGGATGTTGTCATGCTCGCGATGCTGTTTGGCATTATTTTGTGCACACAGTTGTATCAGCCAGCCTTAGTATGCCTTCACGAAAATAACGAACCAGGTCTCTTAGCATACAGCCTCCGAAAAGTTTTTACCGTATGAAATGATTTTTCTACTCCGGACGTGTCCGCAACACAAAAAAGACACAGATAGTTTAGTTACCTTCGCGCAACGGAGTTGCAGGGAGGTAATGTAATCGCTCTCGTGTGTGTGTTCGTGTGTGTGTGTAGCCAGCAGCGAGCCAGCTGTTATACACATGTATACATGTTACACGCTCACGGAGGTATGCACTCTCTTTGAGTGCCCTCTGTCTAGTTATTATATTTCTTCGGTTTGTCTCTACCGGTAAGGTGCAAGCACAAAAGGTGGCCATTTGTACTCGTGTCGATCTTTCGCAGTGCATTAACATAATTGTTATGTGCTATAAGTAATCGTAAGGATTCAAAGGCTATGAAGACGCCTAGCTGTTGCGTTAGGATTTGTGTTATGCTACTGCTACATGCTAACGTGTGCTGCTCATTATCGATGAGAAATAGCTAAAAAACTTACATGTCATCATTCGTAATTATATAATATTTTCACCTATTTCTCATTAATATGTAAAGACATTTCGGTCATAATTTGTGCATAGCATAAATACTCACCATATAGGTTAGTTCAAAAATTCTGCAAGCTAGATCAATATAGCCTGTCTTTTTACCTCCGCGCAACGGAGTTGCAGTGGAGGTAATGTAATTGGTTTGACGTTACGGAGAACTGATGCACGCACGGAAAATGTAAAAGTCGCATGTACATATTCTGGTTATATTACATACGTCGACCAGGACAGACTGGCCACCCCCGTGTTTGCGGTTGCACGTATTCTATTCAACATTGCCGGCCAGAAAGCTCTAAAGCGGGCACCCCTAAACACATTTCAACACACGAAAATAAAAGAAGCATTGCAGATGTTCTGTTGCAAGTAATGATTTGCATCAGTAATTTTGCATAGCTATCACTTGCCTGATCGACAATATATAGTGTAAATCTACATGGCGAATGCGCACAATGATTTATATATAGCTAGACTATAATAAGATGAAAATGCCCGAGTTGGAATTAATCGCGACAGCAATGTCGAACAGATACTATATATGCGAATTAAGAATTACAGGTGCGATGCAGAATGAAAGGAGGTGATCATGGCAGTGTATTTAATAGACCTAGTATGATTACAGACGGAACACGACAGGCGTATAGGCATAATATATTATTATAATTATAATTATATTATAATTATAATTATTACTCT